>NW_012119655.1:0-1454 GCF_000951035.1 Colobus angolensis palliatus | reverse complement strand
TAAATGACGAGTTAATGGGTACAGCACACCAACATGGCACATGTATACAGATGTAACAAACCTGCACGTTGTGCACATGTACCCTAGAACTTAAAGTATAATAAAAAAAAGAAAAAAGAAAAAAAGAACTGGCCACTTGAAAGAGAATCCAATAGTAATTTTCGATTGAAAAAACAATAACAACTGAGTTAGTTTGAATTCCCTGCCTTTTAGCAGCCCTGGGGCCAGTTTCCCGTCAGGTATGAATGTTAAACCCCTAGTCCTAGAGGCCACTTTGGTCTCATACATTCCCAAGGCTGTGGGCACTTCAGCTGCTGCTTTTTGCTCTTCCTTTTAGTTCACACTTTTCAAAAAAAAGTTTTTTTTTTTTTCAGACAGGGTCTCACTCTGTCACTCAGGTTAGAGTGCAGTGGCACTATCATGGCTCACTGCAGCCTTGACCTCCCGGGCTCGAGCCATCCTCTCACCTCAGCCTCCCAAGTAGCTGGGACTACAGGCATGCACTACCATGCCTGGCTAATGTTTTGAATTTTTTGTAGAGACAGGATTTCACCATGTTGGCCAGGCAGGTCTTGAACTCCTGGGGTCAAGAGATCTACCTGTCCCAGCTTTCCAGAGTGCTAGGATTGCAGGTGTGAGCCACTGCGCCCGGACAGTTCACACAAGTTTAAGCACCTAGGAAACATCTCTTTCTTTGGGGGTATAACTGTGCCTCTTAAAACATTTTGTTGGGGCCGGGCGCGGTGGCTCAAGCCTGTAACCCCAGCACTTTGGGAGCCTGAGTTGGGTGGATCACTTGAGGTCAGGAGTTTGAGACCAGCCTGGCCAACATGGTGAAACCCCGTCTCTACCAAGAATACAAAAATTAGCCGGGTGTGGTGGTGGGCACCTGTAATCTCAGCTACTCAGGAGGCTGAGACAGGAGAATTGCTTGAACCCAGGAGGCGAACGTTGAACTGAGCCGAAATCGTGCCACTGCACTCCAGCCTGGGCGACAGAGCAAGACTCCATCTCGAAAAAAGAAAAAAAAATTGTTATATTTTATCCTGTGCTATATGCATTTGACTTGTGAGTCTTCTCACCTGTAGTCTGCTTCTTGCCAGAACTGCCTGACCCTGACTGTGCTTGCCCGTGTACCTGTTAGCTCCCTACAACATCTCATTGTGGGAGGGGAAACAGGGTTTGAAAGACTACTTACATTGTTAAATTTTAACTTTAAAAATGTTACTCAGTTTGGATAAGCTTCCGCTGCCCTCCTTGGCAAAACGATGGCCATTTAAAGCGGGAAGAATGTTCCAAACTTTTTCCTTAAAGCAATCATTATAGCATTTCTGCAGCAGCACAACCACTGAATTCCTGAAGTCTTAATTTTCCAAAAGATTGAAGGGTTTTTTGTTTTGTTTTGTTTTGATATGGAGTTTCGCTCTTGTTGCCCAGGCTGGAGTACAATGCTC
>NW_012119654.1:6406-6948 GCF_000951035.1 Colobus angolensis palliatus | reverse complement strand
CTCCCGAGTAGCTGGGACTACAGGCGCCCGCCACCTCGCCCGGCTAGTTTTTTGTATTTTTTTAGTAGAGACGGGGTTTCACCATGTTCGCCAGAACGGTCTCGATCTCCTGACCTCGTGATCCATCTGTCTCGGCCTCCCAAAGTGCTGGGATTACAGTCTTGAGCCACCGTGCCCAGCCAACTTTTTTGTTTTTTTGAGATAGAATCTTGCTCTTGTCACCCAGGCTGGAGTCCAGTGGCGTGACCTTGGCTCACTGCAACCTCCGCCTCCGGGGTTCAAGCGATTCTCCTGCCTCATCCTCCCGAATAGCTGGGATCACAAGCATGCACCACCATGCCCAGGTTAACTTTGTATTTTTAGTAGAGACGAGGTTTCACCATGGTGGCCGGGCTGGTCTTGAACTCCTGATCTCAGGTGATCCACCTGCCTCGGCTTCCCAAAGCACTGAGATTACAGGCGTCAGCCACGACGTCTGGCACTGTTAATAAAACTTTAACTCAGTGATCCACTGTGGGGTCGCTAACACAAATTTAGGGTCT
>NW_012119654.1:0-751 GCF_000951035.1 Colobus angolensis palliatus | reverse complement strand
GAGACCATCCTGGCTAACACGGTGAAACCCTGTCTCAAATAAAAAATACAAAAAAAACTAGCCGGGCGGGGTGGCAGGCGTCTGTAGTCCCAGCTACTCGAGAGACTGAGGCAGGAGAATGGAGTAAACCCGGAAGGCGGAGCTTGCAGTAAGCTGAGATCCGGCCACTGCACTCCAGCCCAGGCGACAGAGCGAAAAAAAAAAGAAATGAGCCACAATTAACAGAGCCAACCTCCCTGTTCCTATATCCTATTTTTGTCTATTGCCTGTATCTTCTAAGATATTAGCAAAGTGTAAACCACCAGGTTTATCTCCATATTAATGTTCTCAAATAGCAAAGGGAAATATTACATCTCAACTATACATACTCCTTGGTGTTCACAAGGCATTAGCTGAATGTTGGTGTGAAGTTAGATAAAAAGAGCTACAAAGTGTGAAATAAGAGTACCCTTGGCCGGGGGCAGTGGCTCACGCCTGTAATCCTAGTACTTTGGGAGGCCAAGGCAGGCAGCTCACGAGGTCAGGAGTTCTAGACTAGCCTGGCCAATATGGTGAAACCCCATCCCTACTAATAATACAAAAATTAGCCGGTTGTGGTGGCGCATGCCCACAGTCCCAGCTACTCGGGAGACTGAGGCAGAAGAATCTCTTGAACCTGGGAGGCGGAGGTTACAGTGAGCCGAGATCACACCACTGCACTCCAGTCTGGGCGAGAGCAAGATTCTGTCTTTTTTTTTTTTTTTTTTTTTTT
>NW_012119653.1:8262-9040 GCF_000951035.1 Colobus angolensis palliatus | reverse complement strand
GCCATCTCAGCTCACTGCAGCCACCGCCTCCCAGATTCAGCCATTCTTGTGCCTTAACCTCCCAAGTAACTGGGACTACAGGCGAGCACCACCACATCCGGCTAATTTTTGTATTTTTTAGTAGAGAGAAGGTTTTGCTTTGTTGGCCAGGCTGGTCTTGAACTCTTGGCTTCAAGTGATCCCACTGCTTCAGCCTCCCAGAGTGCTGGGATTACAGGCTACTTATTTATTTATTTATTTATTTTTCTATAAGCGCAATCACAGCTCACTGCAGCCTCAACCTCCTGGGCTCAAGTGATCCTCCCGCCTCAGCTTCCCAAAATGTTGGGATTACAGGCACGAGCCACTGCTCCCGGCCTACACTGTATATATTGAAACATCACTATGTACCTCACAAATATGTACAATTATTATGTGTCAATTCAAATAAATAAATATATTTTCCACAAAAAGCCTTTTTGTAACTTTTGAGCTTTGAATCATAGAAATATAGTACCTATTCAAAAATAAAATCAATTAAAAAATACACAATTCTATTCACAATTTTTTTTTTTTTTTTTCAAACAGAGTCTCACTCTGTGGCCCAGGCTGGAGAGCAGTGGTGTGATTTCAGCTCACTGCAACCTCCGCCTCCCAGGTTCAAGCAATTCTCCTGCCTCAGCCTCTTGAGTAGCTGGGACTATAGGCACACGCCACCACACCCAGCTAATTTTTGTCTTTTTAGTAGAAACAGGGTTTCACCATGTTGGCCAGGATGGTCTTGATCTCCTGACCTTGT
>NW_012119653.1:0-982 GCF_000951035.1 Colobus angolensis palliatus | reverse complement strand
TCTCAAAAAAAAAAAAAAAAAAAAAAAAAGACATTTATTGAGCACTTAGTGGAGCTAGGCAATAAGCAACTAAATGAACACAATGATAAATATGAATTGTGGTAAGGGTTATGAAGAAAACAAAGACTGCCAAAAGAGAGTACCTGGACAGAGGTGGGGAAGCGCAGGAGGACTACTTGGCTAGTATCACTGGGGAAGGACTCTGATAAACTGAGCTTTTTCAGCTGAGATCTGAAAGATAAGTAGAAGCAGCTATGTGCAAAAAGGGGGAAGGGCAGACCCAGTAGGGGAAAGCACTTTGGGATGTTGGGATGTGCAGGAACGTGGCCTCTTCAGGAAATGGACAAAGGCCAGTGGCAGACCAGGCATGGTGGCTTATGCCTGTAATCCCAGCACTCTGAGAGGCCTAGGCAGATGGATCACGAGGTCAGGACATTGAGACCATCCTGGCCAACATGATGAAACCCCATCTCTACTAAAAATACAAAAATTAGCCGGGTGTGGTGGCATGCACCTGTAATCCCAGCTACTCTGGATGCTGAGGCAGGAGGATCACTTGCACCTGAGAGGTCAAGGCCGCAGTGAGCAGAGATCATGCCACTGTACTGCAGCCTGGGCAACAGAGGGAGGTAGGCCAGCCTACTAACTTGATATACAGCCAGGCACTTTATCCCACTGCAGAGAGAGAAGGGAGGGAAGGCATTGCAAGTCCCTCCAGCACTGGGTGGGTACTCTTAGGACTGGAGAAGGGAGCTAGGCCAGTTACCATTTCTTGTGCCAGCATCTGTCTTTATTCCTGGTTCCATGGAGTGCTCAGAATTACTGGTTCAGTATAGAATCTTTGAGGAATATCTTCCAAAGAAGACACGGAAGCAGAGTCTTTAATTTTTGTTGTTTGCTCTGTCATTCAATAAATATTTACAGATTCTGTCTCTACAAAAAAAAAAAAAAGGCCAGGCGCAGTGGCTCACATCTGTACTCC
>NW_012119652.1:315-1354 GCF_000951035.1 Colobus angolensis palliatus | reverse complement strand
TTTTGAGATGGAGTCTGAAGGCTCTGTCACCCAGGCTGGAGTGCAGTGGTGCAATCTCGGCTCACTGCGACATCCATCTCCCAGGTTCAAGCGATTCTTCAAACTCAGCCTCCCTAGTAGCACGACTACAGGCACGCGCCACCATTCCCAGCTAATTTTTTTGTATTTTTAGTAGAGACGAAGTTTCACCGTGTTAGCCACGATGGTCTCAATCTCTGGACCTCGTGATTTTGCCCTCCTCGTCCTCTCAAAGTGCTGGGATTACAGGCGTGAGCCACTCCACCCAGCCAACAGAGCAAATTGCTAAAGCACAGTTAAAACACACACAGACACACACACCCAATAATTAAAACAGATATCGGTTAAAGAAAAAACATTAAGGGGCACAATTCATGAATAAATTATAAATTATTCTTTAATTTACAAACAGTAGTGAATGAATTACAGAATAATTAACTTCCTTAATAATAAAAATATGCAAACAAAAAGCACATGAGAAATATTATCTTACCTTGTTGATGAGCTGATAAGTGAGGTGGCACCTGTCTTATTACGTCTGATAAAAATAATTACATATTTAAAATGTTTACATTCTTTGTTCCAGAACTGATATTTCTACGAAGTTATTTGAGCAACATTGAAATATAGAAAAAAGGCATTTATTTGAATACATTTATTAAAGTATTATTTATAACAACAAAATATTGGGAGCCTTGTAAACGTCCCACAAAATGAGAAAAGTTAAATATGGCAAAGCATATTATGTAATACTATACAAGTCTTAAAACTGTAATTATGCCTGTAATTCCAGCACTTTGGGAGGCCAAGGTGGACAGATCGCTTGAGCTCAGGAGTACGAGACCAGCCTGGGCAACATGGAGAAACCCTGTCTCTACAAAAAACACAAAAAGTTAGCCGGGCATGGTGGAGCATACCTCAGTCCCAGCTACTCGGGAGACTGAAGTAGGAGGATTGGTTGAGCATGGAGAGCAGAGGTTACAGTGAGCCGAGATTGTGCCACTGCACTCCAGCCTGGAAG
>NW_012119652.1:0-265 GCF_000951035.1 Colobus angolensis palliatus | reverse complement strand
GCAAAGCATATTATGTAATACTATACAAGTCTTAAAACTGTAATTATGCCTGTAATTCCAGCACTTTGGGAGGCCAAGGTGGCCAGATCGCTTGAGCTCAGGAGTACGAGACCAGCCTGGGCAACATGGAGAAACCCTGTCTCTACAAAAAACACAAAAAGTTAGCCGGGCGTGGTGGAGCATACCTCAGTCCCAGCTACTCGGGAGACTGAAGTGGGAGGATTGGTTGAGCATGGAGAGCAGAGGTTACAGTGAGCCGAGATTG
>NW_012119651.1:2952-3481 GCF_000951035.1 Colobus angolensis palliatus | reverse complement strand
TTAGGGAGGATTCCCTCTTTTTCTATTGATTGGAATAGTTTCAGAAGGAATGGTACCAGCTCCTTTGTGCCTCTGGCAGAATTCGGCTGTGAATTCGTCTGGTCCTGGACTCTTTTTGGTTGACAGACCATTAATTATTGCCTCAATTTCAGACCCTATTATTGGTCTATTCAGGGATTCAATTTCTTCCTGGTTTAGTTTTGGGAGGGTGTATGTGTCTAGGAATTTATCTATTTCTTCTAGATTTTCTAGTTTATTTGTGTAGAGGTGTTTATAGTATTCTCTGATGGTAGTCTGTATTTCTGTGGGATTGGTGGTGATATCCTCTTTATCATTTTTTATTGCGTCTATTTGATTCTTCTCTTTTTTCTTCTTTATTAGTCTTGCTAGAGGTCTATCAATTTTGTTTATTTTTTCAAAAAACCAGTTCCTGGATTCACTGATTTTTTTGAAGGGTTTTTTGTGTCTCCATCTCCTTCAGTTCTGCTCTGATCTTAGTTATTTCTTGCCTTCTGCTAGCTTTTGAATG
>NW_012119651.1:0-663 GCF_000951035.1 Colobus angolensis palliatus | reverse complement strand
CCAACATGGCAAAACTCTGTCTCTACTAAAAATACAAAAAATTAGCCGGGCGAGGTGGCGGGCGCCTATGGTCCCAGCTACTCAGGAGGCTGAGGCGGGAGAATGGCGTGAACCCAGTAGGCGGAGGTTGCAGTGAGCTGAGATCCGGCCACTGCACTCCAGCCTGGGCGACAGAGCAAGACCCCGTCTCAAAAAAAAAAAAAAAAAAAAGATGTGAGACTAGTGTTCCACATATAATAAATCAATGAACGGCAAAGATAAGAGAATCATCTCTATACCTAATGAACATGAAAACAACACTGTACCTTCTGTATCAGACTAGTGCCTCCTGCAAATGCAGCTCCATTTTCTTCTGCTATTTTGACCTCTGATGCATTCTATCAAAACACAGTTTGAACATCAGTCATTAATTTTAAATATATTCAGTCTGCTTTGAAGTATGTTGTCAGAAATAATATCACAGTTCATAGTACAAATTGTAGCTTTTGTTTGTAATTGAAAATGTGGCTGGACGCAGTAGCTCACACTGGTAATCCCAGAAGTTTGGGAGACTGAGGCGGGTAGTTCCCCTGAGGTCAGGAGTTCAAGACCAGCCTGGCCAACATGGCAAAACTCTGTCTCTACTAAAAATACAAAAATTGGCCGGACATGGTGGCACATACC
>NW_012119650.1:6306-6824 GCF_000951035.1 Colobus angolensis palliatus | reverse complement strand
GGGAAGGGAATTCATTTCAAGGGCCACAAAGTGAGACCAGCATAGCCATGAAAACTGCAATCATTTCACAAGAGAATGAAATTCATAAAGAACTGCTGAGAAGCGTGTGGTAAGTTACATAAATCACTGTTCCTTACATTCTGACCGTTGACTAGAACAAAAATAGCTTCACGGTACAGTTCAAATGGGAGAAAGGTAGGTAGGGGTGCTTTCCACACCACACAGGGCCTGCAGGAAAGGGACGCTCTTCCTCTAAATGGGAGATCCTGGGAGGGATGTGATAAACCGTGGTGAGAGGCACGGAACTGTGCAAGCCGGAGTCGCGGCCTTTGCCCCACCACGGAGCCTGTGTCCATGAACGACAGGCTCAAATGTCAGGCCGGGGCAAACGAGGCAGTTATCAGGGGACAAGAAAACGAGCACACGGTGGAGGCAAAGGTCTGAAATTGCGCGGCAACTTTGAGTCAAGTGGGACAAACTTACTCTAAATACAGGTTCCAAAAACCACCACAGAGAGC
>NW_012119650.1:0-1808 GCF_000951035.1 Colobus angolensis palliatus | reverse complement strand
GCACTTCTCAGATGCGTCCCAAGGTGCACAGCGTGTCCGATGCCTGTTTCACATCCACCGACCTGCAGGTCTTCTATGTGGCATCAGCCTCCTGGGCACTGGGAACGAGAGGTATAATGGCAAGTCCCCTCTGCAGCAAAGGTGAGGCAAAGGACCCAATGCATTGGAACTCACCTTTTTCTGACAGTCTCAAAACAGAAGGAAAATACTGTACAGCCTACTTCCCCTCACGCAGGTTTATTTACCTGTGACTCAGAGGCCATGACCGACAACTTCAGGTTCTTACCGATTCCTCTTTTCCCCATCCAGGAAGCCTTTGTTTTGAATATCGTATGAACTTGCCATTTTGTAGGCCAAAAACAGCAAATATTGGCAGTTTCCTACGGTTCAACTGAATAAAATATGATTATGGCCTTTTGTGAAACCATGAAGAAAAGGTGGATATCTCAATATGTGTTTCCAGACTGGCTTTGTTCCTGCAGCACTAACTCTGTTCACTGAGGATTTTAGACACTGAAGAATAAACATCAATATCCCACCAAGAAAACCAAAAGAATGAAATAATTTTGCATCCACCTTGGAGTCTTTTTAGGACAAGGCAGGGCACAAACTTTTAAAAAGCTGCAGTTGTCCCTCTGTGTACAAAGGGACATGGATTCCAGAACACGCCCCGAGTTGACCCAAATCTACGTATCCACAGGACCCCGTGGCCACCCTATGGAACCACATGTAGGAAACATCAGCCCTCCACAAAGCCAGGTTTTTTCAGTAAGGGTTTGGTTGGAAAAAAAATTAACATAAGTGATCCTTCGAAGCTCAAAACCCATGTTGTTCAGGGTCAGCTGCATTTACTACTTGTGTCATATCTGAGGCCTGAAAGCCATCCTTCTCAATACCTTAATGTGACGGTTAACAAACTAACTGTTCTGATTAGGAAGAGGAAAAAGCTTATTTTTAAGCTGACAATGAGAGTGAACGCGGCTACGGTGAACAGAGAACAGACCTAAGCAAGCATCAAGGCTGGGGTGACTGCCTGTGCTCAGACCCACCAGGGTCTGTTCCTCCATCTCCCTCTGTATAAAGGGATAACCCCTTCTCCCCCATGACTAAAGGGCCTTTTTTAAATATTCACACAAGAAGTGCTATGAAATGCTGAAAGGTCACAGATAACATTTTTAAAAATAAACATTAGCGTAAGCATTTAACAAGCCCACTATGAATTAAAGGGAAAAAAAACGGTATTAAGTTCCTGGGTGTGGTGGCTCATGGCCGTAATCCCAGCACTTTGGGTGGCCGAGGTGGGTGCATCACCTGAGGTCAAGAGTTTAAGACCAGCCTGGCCAACATGGTGTAACCCCGTCTCTAACGAAAATATGAAAATTAGCCAGGCACGGTGGCAGACGCCTGTAACTCTAGTTACTTGGGAGCTGAGGGAGGAGAATCACTTGAACCTGGGAGGGAGAGTTGCAGTGAGCCGGGATCATGCCGTTGCACTTCAGCCTGGGCGTTGAGCGTGAAACTCCATCCCAAAAAGAAAAAAAAGTATAAAGTTTTCCTTAAAATGAACCTATCACTCAGCCACCGAGGTATCCTATAGCTACTCATTCAGCCATGAGCTATACCACAGGAGACACAGGCGAACAGGACACAGTTCTTCCCTGAAAGAAGGCTGCACCCTCAACAGAAGGGAGGCGCACACTCCGAATGGAATCGGCATAGGGAACAGATGCTGCTGCAGGTGGAACTGGCTGCACAGAGCAGCCGCTCAAGTGTCTGAGAAATAAGGAGCGGTTGGTGGCATCACCTTC
>NW_012119649.1:3171-3477 GCF_000951035.1 Colobus angolensis palliatus | reverse complement strand
CAGGATGGTCTCGATCTCCTGACCTCGTGATTCGCCCGTCTCGGCCTCCCAAAGTGCTGGGATTACAGGCTTGAGCCACCGCGCCCGGCCTATTTGCATTTTTCTAATGATGGAAGATATTGAGCAGGATTTTGTGCTTATTGGTTACCCATATATCTTCTTTGGAGAAGTTTTGCCCATGTTTTATTCTTTTAAAAAATTTTTTATAGGCTGGGCACGGTGGCTCAAGCCTGTAATCCCAGCACTTTGGGAGGCCGAGGCAGGCAGATCGCCTGAGGTCAGGAGTTCGAGACCAGCCTGGCCGAC
>NW_012119649.1:0-1027 GCF_000951035.1 Colobus angolensis palliatus | reverse complement strand
AGCCAGGTGTGGTGGTGGGCACCTGTAGTCCCAGCTACTTGGGAGGCTGAGGCAGGAGAATCAGTTGAACCCGGGAGGTGGAGGGTGCAGTGAGCCGACATTGCGCCACTGCACTCCAGCCTGGGTGACAGAGCAAGACTCTATCTCAAAATTAAAAAGTATATTTCTTATAAGCAGCACATAGCTGGGACCTGCTTCTTTATCTAATGTGACAACTTCTGACTGTTATTGGGGGGTCTTCATACCATTTGCATTTGATGTCATTATTATTATCTTGTTTGTTTTCTACTTGAACTGTCTGTATTTGTCCCTCCTTCTCCCTTTTCTGCCTTTTTTGGGTTGAATGTTTCTCAAAGGATTCAATTTTATCTCTTTCGCTGGCTTCCTATCTCTAACTCTTCTGTGATTTCAGCGGTGGCTTTTGGGTTCATGGTGTCCATCTGCAGCTCCTTACAGGCTGCCTTCCTGTGGGAGATACCATGGCATACACGGTGTGGGAGCCTCCGTCATCCGCTTCCATCTCTCCCCTTCTAGCCTTTGTGCTACTGTTGTCGTACATTCTACTTACATTTTATAAACCATACTGTTCATTACTATTTTTAAGTCAATTATCTTTTAAAGATATTTAAATAACATGTTTGAAAATCTTACACATTTCCCCACAGTTACCATTTCTGTAACACTCTATTCCACAGCGTGGGTCTGTGTCTCTATCATGCTCCGTCCCACCACATGGGTCATGCGCTGCCCCACAGCGTGGGTCTGTGTCTCTGTCATGCTCTGCCCCGCCACGTGGGTCCATGTCTCTGTCACTCTCTGCCTGCCGCACGGATCTGTGTCTCTGTCACGCTCTGCCCCGCCACGTGGGTCCGTGTCTCTGTCACGCTCTGCCCCGCCACGTGGGTCCATGTCTCTGTCACTCTCTGCCTGCTGCACGGATCCGTGTCTCTGTCACGCTCTGCCCCGCCACGTGGATCCGTGTCTCTGTCACGCTCTGCCTGCCGCACGGATCCGTGTCTCTGTCACG
>NW_012119648.1:8026-9629 GCF_000951035.1 Colobus angolensis palliatus | reverse complement strand
GTAATATAAAAATAACATAATGTATATGAAGTTTAAAAAGAAAAATTATCCAGGAAGCTATTGACTATCTAAAGTACATATAGCAGTACCAATTAATTTTATTAATAAAATCATTAAAACCTTTTGATAAGGCTCTCTTTTCTAATTATTTTATAACTAACTTCTATGTATGTTTTGAATAGCAATGAAAGACATTGGATACAAAATGTGGGTTTTAGCTTTCTTCAACAAATAGAAAACAAAATGCAAATAAGTATTTTATTTGGAATAAAATGTCAGATCTTCTTTAGTTGTTGGAAGTCTTTTCAGGTATTATGTATAGATCATATACAAAAAATTTATTGTTAAGTGATATATTTGTGACCTTTATGAAAATACATGTACTTATAACTCTGAATTATTTATTGCAATGGTTGTTATAGCAAAAGCAATCAAAATATACAAGCATTCCTTAATTTGAATCTTTTCTTAATCATGGTTCTAGCCATTTCTGTTTTTCTTCAATTTCCCCTACCCCACTCACCCCACAAAGGCTGCATCAGAAGAGCCACCTACTTGTGTCTGGGCTTTTATACCAAGTTTTAGGAATGTTCAGTCAGTTTGCAACTAATTAAAATTTATGTGTTGAGTTCTCTTCATCTATGGTATTTCTAAAGAGAAGTGATATTTGTTTTTGTTTTGCTTTTTTATCTTCAGGTTAGCCTCTACAAATGTCTGCAGTCTTTAGAGAACATTGACTTTTCTTTCTGTTGTTCATTTTTTGACACTTCTTTGTCTCTGTCTCTCACTTCTGCTATGGTTGCTGAATATCTTTCCACCTATGACGTTTTAGATGGGGAAAGAGTTTGGCCATCAGTGTCTGCAAAGCAGATTCCCTGTGCATTAGTTACCACTTCAGCCCACTACATCTTGGGCTGCAATTTCTACTACTTGCATGAATTCTGTGAGACAAGACACTCTCTCACACACACATAAGTTAAATGAGGGGGATTTATTACTTACATACAAACATCAAAGGACAACAGAAGTCTAGGATTCATGATGAGCTGGTCCAGTCCTCAGGAAAGCTGCCTGGGGCAGATGGGGTCTCATTTGCTCATACCCCACTTATGCCACAGCTAAGGGAGCCAGGAAAGCCCCTTGCTCTTGGTTTTGCCCCCCGGTGTGGCAAGACTCTCTGGTCTAGAGCACTGAAGGACATCCTTTCCTAGGAGAGACTGAAACAGAGCCCAGGATGTCCTCGTCCGTCCTTCCTTATCTCAGGATATTGCCTTACCAGAACATATTCTGTCCTTGAGAACTACGAGTTAGGAAAGAGGGAGAACTAGATAGGTCCAAGGCCATCCCGAGATGTTTTCCAGTTTCCATTCTGAGTCACATCTGAAGAATATCACATCCTTCACAGAAGTCACGAAGTCTAAGAAATAGCTAGCTCAGCCCCCAGATAGCTGAGTAAACTCTGAATTCTTGCATCACTTACATAGATGTCACGAGGTCACTAACTTCAACTCCTACCCGGTAGCCCTAATTGCACTTAGCTTCATTGATTTCTTACATTCACAATTTCTTTCACTTGATGTTTTTTCAAACATTAAAAAAAAAA
>NW_012119648.1:0-2281 GCF_000951035.1 Colobus angolensis palliatus | reverse complement strand
CTTCTGAAGTAAATAGTATCATTACTTCTTTATTTTTTAAGATGAAAAAACTGGAGTAAAGAGATTAAGAAAATTACCGAAGGTTACCCAGCTATCTTATGGTCAATATGGGATTTGAACCCAGTTTGGTTCATTGGTATGATGGTTAATATTAGTTGTTAACTTGACCGGATTGAGGGATGCCTAGATGGCTGATAAAGTGTTGTTTCTGGCTGTGTCAGTGAGGGTGTTGCCAGAGGAGAATGACATTTGAGTCAATAAATCTAAGTAAACTAATTTTTTCCCTTCTCTTTAGATTTTCTGAAATTGTCTTCATATTCTATTGAGCTTAATTTCTAGGCTGGTGGCTCCTGCTTTTCAGGAAGGAGATAGTGTTAGGTTGGTGCAAAAGTTATTGTGGTTTTTGCCATTACCGCAATTACTTTTGCACCAGCCTAAAGTAGTAGTATTTCCTTCTTTTAAAGACTCCTAATATATCAGCTCCTGCTCTTTTGGATCTTTTCCTGAGAAAATTGGTGGAGTGCTTACCTTTTGCTGAAGAAGACTCTGAAATGCAGCTGAAAACAAAAACAAAAACAAAAAAAGAACAGTAGTTAACTTCAGGACCACAATTCACCCTAGGCCCCAAATTTCCTTTTTATATCAAATATAACTTACCAAACTTTTATAATAGGCTACACATAGGATTATATTAACAGAGGTTAAGAGTGCCCACTCTCTGCAAGCTTCCTGTGGTAAGGGGTAAGTGGAAAACCAGAATTACGGTCTCACGATCACTGTATGCGTTAAGACTCCATCATGCCATGCCCCTTCTTGGTTGTGTAAATCTCCACAAGACACAGGAGTCTCCCAGGTCGTTTCTCACCACACAGACTCTAATCCTCTGACACTCTTTATGTCAGAAACTGTAATGTTAAAAATCACCTCCTTCCCATTTTCTGAAACTCTTCGAATTTGCCCTCTGGAATGCAGGGTTAGTCATCAGTAAATACCTGTCTATTTTCAGTCTCTTCTTTGATGTTCTTCTTTTAACTGAAATCTGTTTTGTTTTTTTTTTCTACTTCTTTGTGGGTCTTTCAATAGGTGTGTTTTTTGTTTGTTTGTTTGTTTTGTTTTTTGTTTTTTTTTTCCCCTCATTCTTCAGAAACCCTGGGTCTGGAGTTAGAGTACAATGCCCCCTTGCTTTCCACCGCTGTATCTGGATTAATCTCTCTTCCCCAACTATAAAATCATTGGTTCTGAATATTAGGTTGCTGCAGCCCTCTATCAACTTTTGGGGCACTCTCCCTCATTCTATGAATATTTCAGCATCAGAATCACTGTCACTTACCCTAACACTACTCTTGACCCAGACTGTTGATCAGCTCTATTGATTTCAATATTTATATGAAAGATCTGTCCTCTCAATTCCCTGACTAGGTCCTCATCTGCAAAAGTCTTGTCCTCTATTTTTCCTCATCTTCTCACACACAAAAAGGAAGCATTTGTTTATTTCACACATTTGAATGTATGCTTTATAAAGCTTGAAATATTTTAATCCCAAGTGCCTAGACTTGACAAATAGCAGCCACTCAATACTCATTTATTGAGTTATGAATAAATAAATGGTTATTAAAACTTCAGCAAATTCTGATTGAATGAGTCAATAATTTTAAAGTCACCAGGATGCTAGTCTGTCTAAACCAGTTTTTCAGAATCCACAACCTACACATTTAAACTCAGTTGGGAGAAATCTCTGAGTAAGTTTAGGGTGACACCATTTGTGTCATATTGAAGTGGAGGTGATGGAGTGGCGATCCCATGATCACACTGCCTTCTCAGAAACAGTCAAGACTAATTTTCCCAGAAAAGCAAAATTTAATAAATATATAACTAGGTAATTGTACTGGTACTCCACCATAGTGCTTTCTGGAAGCTTTCTTCTTTTAGTATCAAACCCACTTTTAATTTACTTTTGCTCTTGAGTATTTTCTTTGTAAATGGTAATACAATCCTGATGTAATGTCAGTTGTCAGCCTTCGATTAAAATAGTCACTTTTCAAATGTTTTGAAGACTCAGTGAGATGTGATCAGCAAATAAGCATCATATATGTTTAAATGCAAAATGTGATGTTTGGTGCACATATAGTGAAATGATTCCCCCAATGAAACTAATGAATATATCAATCACATTACACTGTTATGCTTTTTTTGGTGAAGAGAACACTTAATATCTATTCTCTTGGCAAATTTCAAATACACAATATAGTATTATTAACTAGAGTCACCATGGTATACATTA
>NW_012119647.1:6474-7508 GCF_000951035.1 Colobus angolensis palliatus | reverse complement strand
GACTCTGTCTCCAAAAAAAAAAAAAACATGGTTGCTGGGAGCAGTGGCTCACACCTGTAATGCCAGCACTCTGGGAGGCTGCAGTGGGTAGATCACCTTAGGTCAGGAGTTCAAGACCAGCCTGACAAACACAGTGAAACCCCATCTCTACTAAAAATATAAAACTAGCCAGGTGTGGTGGTATATGCCTGTAATCCCAGCTACTTGGGAGGCTGAGGCAGGAGAATTGCTTGAACCCAGGAGGCAGAGGTTGCAGTAAGCAGAGATCACGCCATTGCACTCCAGCCTGGGTGACAAGAGCGAAACTCCATCTCAAAAAATAATTATAACAATAACATGGTGCCCAAGTGCAGTGGATCACACTGGTAATCCCAACACTCTGGGTGGGAGGATCTCTCGAGGCCAAGAGTTCAGAAAAAAAAAATTTGCTGGGCCAGGCAGTGGCTCACGCCTGTAATCTCAGCAGTTTGGGAGGCCAAGGCAGGTGGATCACCTGAGCTCAGGAGTTCGAGACCAGTCTGGCCAACATGGTGAAACCCCGTCTCTACTAAAAATACAAAGATTAGCCAGATGTGGTGGCATGCGCCTGTAATCCCAGCTACTTGGGATGCTGAGGCAGGAGAATCACTTGAACCTGGGAGCAGGAGGTTGCAGTGAGCTGAGATTGCTCCATCGTACTCCAGACTAGGGGACAAGAGCAAGACTTCATCTAAAAAAAAAAAAAGGAATATGCTGTGTGTGGTGGTGCATGCCTGTAGTCCTAGCTACTTGGGAGGCTGAGGCAGGAAGATGGCTTGAGCCCAGGAGTCCAAGGCTACAGTGAGTGATAATTGTGCCACTGCACTCCAGCTTGGTGACACAGTAAGACCCTGTCTCTAAAAAATAAAATCAATTTTTAAAAAAGGCATAAAATTATTCGGTTTTTGTTTTTGTTTTGAAATGGAGTCTCACTCTGCCGCCCAGGTTGGAGTGCAGTGGCCGGATCTCGGCTCACTGCAAGCTCCACCTCCCGGGTTCACACCATTCTCCTGCCT
>NW_012119647.1:0-374 GCF_000951035.1 Colobus angolensis palliatus | reverse complement strand
AAAAAAAAAAAAAAAAAAACTTAATTAAGAAAAAAAAAGAAACATTTACTGAGTACATGGAACTCCGCAGAATTCTGCAAGGGTCCCATAACATGAAGACCCTGGCCTTGATATATCTATTCAAGGAAGACCAGAAATCCACCTGTAAGTAAGAATGAAGAACACCAGGTGCCCAGTATGTGACAGATTCAAAGGTGCCTACCTTTGTATGGGCCATAAGAGAATCAACTCATCTCTTACACACCATCCACTGGCTTTCGAATCCCAGCAGACAGCACTTAAAAAGCAAGAATCAGTCGGGCACGGTGGCTCATGCCTGTAATCCCAGCACTTTGGGAGGCTGAGGCTGGCGGATCACTTGAGGTCAGGAGTTT
>NW_012119646.1:2866-4090 GCF_000951035.1 Colobus angolensis palliatus | reverse complement strand
CACTGCAAGCTCCGCCTCCAGGTTCACGCCATTCTCCTGCCTCAGCCTCCCAAGTAGCTGGGACTACAGGCGCCCGCCACCATGCCTGGCTAATGTTTTTGTATTTTTACTAGAGACGAGGTTTCACCGTGTTAGCCAGGATGGTCTTGATCTCCTGACCTCGTGATCTGCCCACCTCGGCCTCCCAAAGTACTGGGATTACAGGCTTGAGCCACCACGCCCTGCCTTCTTTTTTAACATCTTTATTGAGCTATAGTTCTCATACCATAAAATAGGCCCATTTATAGTGTGCAATTCATTGGCTTTTAGTATATTCACATTTCTTTTTTTTTTTACTTTAAGTTCTGGGATACATGTGCAGAACTTGCAGGTTTGTCACATAGGTATACACGTGCCAAGGTGGTTTGCTGCACCCATCAACCTGTCATCTACATTAGGTATATCTCCTAATGCTATCCCTCTCCTAGTCCCCCACCCAGCAATGGGCCCCGGTGTGTGATGTTCCCCTCCCTGTGTCTGTATGTTCTCATTGTTCAAGTTCCACTTATTGGTGAGAACATGTGGTGTTTAGTTTTCCGTCCTTGTGTTAGTTTGCTGAGAATGATGGTTTCTAGCCTCATCTATGTCCCTGCAAAGGACATGAACTCATCCTTTTTATGGCTGCATAGTATTCCATGGTGTATATGTGCCACATTTTCTTTATCCAGTCTATCATCAATGGGCATTTGGGTTGGTTCCAAGTCTTTGCTATTGTGAACAGTGCTGCAATAAACATACATGTGCATGTATCTTTATAGTAGAATGATTTATAATCCTTTGGGTATATACCCAGTAATGGGATTGCTGGGCCAAATGGTATTTCTGGTTCTAGACCCTTGAGGAATCACCAGTCTTCCACAATGGCTGTACTAATTTACACTCCCACCAACAGTGTAAAAGCATTCCTATTTCTCCACATCCTCTCCAGCATCTGTTGCTTCCTGACTTTTTAATGATCACCATTCTAACTGGCGTGAGATGGTATCTCATTGTAGTTTTGATTTGGATTTCTCTAATGACCAGTGATGATGAGCTTTTTCACATGTTTTTTGGCCACATGAATGTCTTCTTTGGAGAAGTGTCTGTTCATATCTTTTGCCCACTTTTTGATGGGGTTGTTTGTTTTTTTTCTTGTAAATTTGTTTAAGTTTTTTGTAGGTTCTGGATATTAGCCCTTTGTCAGAC
>NW_012119646.1:0-810 GCF_000951035.1 Colobus angolensis palliatus | reverse complement strand
ACCCAGTAGTCATTCAGGAGCAGGTTGTTCAGTTTCCATGTAGTTATGTGGTTTTGAGTGATTTTCTTTTTTTTTTTTCCTTTTTTTTTTTTGAAACAGAGTCTCACTCTGTCGCCCAGGCTGGAGTACAGTGGCGCGATCTCAGCTCACTGCAAGCTCCGCCTCTCAGGTTCACTCCATCCTCCTGCCTCAGCCTTCTGAGTAGCTGGGACTACCAGTGCTTGCCACTACACCTGGCTAATTTTTTTTGTACATTTTTTAGTAGAGATGGGGTTTCACTGTGTTAGCCAGGATGGTCTTGATCTCTTGAGTGAGTTTCTTAATCCTAAATTCTAATTTGATTCCACTGTGGTCTGAGAGACTATTTGTTATGAGTTCTGCTCTTTTGCATTTGCTGAGGAGTGTTTTACTTCCTATTATGCGGTCAATTTTAGAATAAGTGCCACGTAGTGCTAAGAAGAACGTATATTCTGTTGATTTGGAGTGGAGAGTTCTGTAGATGTCTATTAAGTCTGCTTGGTCCAGAGCTGAGTTCAAGTCCTGAATATCCCTGTTAATTTTCTGTCTCGTTTATCTGTCTAATACTGACAGTGGGGTGTTGAAGTCTCCCATTATTATTGTGTGGGAGTCTAAGTCTCTTTGTAGGTCTCTGAAGAACTTGCTTTGTGAATCTGGGTGCTCCTGTATTGGGCACATACACACTTAGGATAGTTAGCTCTTGTTGCGTTGATCTCTTTACCATTATGTAATGGCCTTGTTTTATCAGAGGCTAGGATTGCAACTCCTGCTTTTTTTTTTTTTTTTTTTTTT
>NW_012119645.1:9503-9994 GCF_000951035.1 Colobus angolensis palliatus | reverse complement strand
CGTCGGCGCCATGCTCCAGGTACAGAGCCACATGCTGCTCCAGGCCGCGCGCCGCCGCCACATGCAGGGGCGTCTCCTGGCTCTCGCCTGCCGCCAGGTTCACCGTCGCTCCCGCTTCCAGCAGCAACTTGGCGCACCTGGGGACAAGAGAGCAAGGTCCCGGGGAAAGTCCTGAAGGCCTGGGACCCCTTCAGCTTGCTGTCACCCTCCCTTCTCTTTCCACCCCTCTCACCTTGAGGTCCTACCTGGTGTCCTCCATGAGAATCACACAAGCCCCACTACAGACAACAGAACTGGAAGGTGCTGAGAGCTACCAGAAGCATCTTCAGTTTTCATATGAAAAACTTAAGCCCAGAAGTGATTTGTGCAGCCAAGGACACAGCAAGTTAGTGGCTGCACCAGAAATAGTACTCACTGCCTCAGACAGTCCCACCCAGAGTCTACTCTGTCTCAGTTGTCAGTTGTCTCCTAACTTTTTTTTTTTTTTTTTT
>NW_012119645.1:0-1337 GCF_000951035.1 Colobus angolensis palliatus | reverse complement strand
CACCACGCCGGCTAATTTTTTGTATTTTTAATAGAGACGGGGTTTCACCGTGTTAGCCAGGATGGTCTCAATCTCCTGACCTTGTGATCTGCCCGCCTCGGCCTCCCAAAGTGCTGGGATTACAGGCGTGAGCCACCGCGCCCGGTGACCTGATTGTAAAAGTGCAAATACCCTCATGCAGGGACTCCAAGAAACTGCCAACCTTAAAAAAAGTGGCAGGGTTGGTATATTGGTTCATGTCTATAATTCCAATACTTTGGGAGGCCGAGGCAGGAGGATTGCCTGAACTCAGGAGTCAGAGACCAGCCTGGGCTACATAGAAAGACTGTCTCTACTAAAAATAATAATTTTTTTAAAAATAGCCAGGTATGGTAGCACTGTCCTGTAATCCCAGCTTCCCTGGAAGCTGAGGCAGGAAGATCGTTTGAGCCCAGGAATTGAGGCTACGAGTGAGTCATGATTGTGCCACTGCACTCCAGCCTGGACAACAGAGTGAGATCCTATCTCCAAAAGCAAAAAATCTAGCCCTGTGTTTCCTAACATTGGTGTGAGGTACCCCCATACCTCTCCTCCCACTTTTCTCCCACTTTTTTTTTTTTTTAAGACAGGGTCCTGCCCTGTTGTCCAGGCTGGAGTACAGTGGCAGCATGATCATAGCTTACTGAAGCCTGGACCTCTTGGGCTCAAGTGCTTTTCCTGAGTAGCTGAGACTACAGATGCACGCCACCATGCCCGGCTAATTCTATGTTTTATAGAGACAGGGTGTCACTATGTTGCCCAGTCTGGTCTTGAACTTCTGGGCTCAAGAGATCATCCTGCCTCAGCCTCCCAAGTAGCTGGGACTAGAGGCTCATGCCACCATGCCCACCTAGTTTTTATTTTTTATTTTTAGTAGAGACAAAATCTCACTTATGTTGCCCAGGCTGTTCTCAAACTCCTGGACTCAAGCAATCCTCCTGCCTCTGCCTCCAAAAGTGTAGTTATTACAGGTGTGAACCACTGCACCTGGCCTGTAGAGCTTTCTTTTTTTTTCCTTTTTTTGACAGAGTCTCACACCGTCGCAGGGGCTGGTGTGCAGTGGCACAATCTCGGCTCACTGCAATCTCCGCCTCCTGGGTTCAAGTGATTCTCCTGCCTCAGCCTCCTGAGTAGCTAGGATTACAGGTGCCGGCCACCACACCCGCCCCAGCTAATTTTTTGTATTTCTAATAGAGACAGGGTTTCACTATGTTGGCCAGGCTGGTCCTGAACTCCTGACCTTGTGATCTGCCCGCCTCAGCCTCCCAAAGTGCTGGGATTACAGGCATGAGCCACCGCGCCCAGTTTTTTTTTTTTTT
>NW_012119644.1:1104021-1175262 GCF_000951035.1 Colobus angolensis palliatus | reverse complement strand
TAGCCAGGATGGTCTCGATCTCCTGACCTCGTGATCCGCCCGTCTCGGCCTCCCAAAGTGCTGGGATTACAGGCTTGAGCCACCGCGCCCGGCGCGGAGATTGGTACTTTCTATGAATATATACTTGATCTGGTCAAATTTGTTTTAAAAAAGTAAATCAGTTGCAAAGTTCAGTATTTTCACTATTTGCACTCACAAATCTCTTTAGCACATCTCACAGCTAATTAACTTGATTATGTTGAGATACCTTGTCTTAGATCTTCCAGAAATAGGAATACCTATCTAATAAAGATGGAGAGATGGGTGGTGCATAACAGATGCTGAGAATGAATGAAGCTTTCTGTTGGGCTACTTGGAACTCTTTTGATTTGCAGATGGAACCAAGTGAGTTTTATTCAAGATAGTAGTGGATTTTCTCTAAGATGCAAAGCACAAGAACAATTACAAATTATCCAAATGAAAATTTGTTTGGCCCTTAGCAAATGTATTACAAAGGATTTCCAAGAAAATTACAGGAAATTCACTGAGAGTGACTAGCCTAATCATGTGATCATCATCTGCTCAGTATTTTTTTTTTTCCAGGAAGAGATTGATATTCGTAGTATGATGCTTGCTAGAGCAATAGGTTGGAAAGGAAATCGTTTCCTTTCCTATATTTTAAGAATGTTCTCTTTTGGCAGTACATATCTTAAAAATGATCTTGCTTTCAGAGAGCTACAAATATATCATTTAGTGCTTTCTGTATGAATGTGGGACTGATAGATTTAGATAGCAGGGATGGATTGCAGGTTTTTCATTACCATAAATCCCATGTCACATCAGCAGCATGATGGAAGCATTTTGATAGATAACATAAACTCATTAATCACCACTCTCTTAAACTAAGTACCATAGAATTTTAAATGTTCCACATTCCAACATTTGTGAATGCCTTCCCTTTTAAAAATGTCATCCTTTATTAGTTCATGCTGTTTAAGATAGCTTGAGTTAACTCCATGAAAAGAGACTGTGTATTAAGGAAAGAAAGGACTGGAAAGGGGGAGGAGGGGAAGGAAAGGAGGCAAGAAGATTAAATTCTGTCTTAAATCCAAACACGGCTAGATTGCATGCTAGCATTAATGTCCTCGTCCTCTTCCCAGATAATGTTGGCAGACTTCCAGTTTATTAAAACAATCCAATGCTGATCTTGTCTCTGCATACACGATTCAAGGATGGATCATTTACTCAAACAGAGCTGTTCACTGGGGTAGAAAAGCAAAAATGTATTTTAGGAGAGGTTGTTTATGACTATCATGTAAAGCACTGTAGTACATGTTTTATACAAGTAGTCCTGATCATTATTAAGTGAAAAGAGAAAGCCAGATTGTTATCCTAAAAGCAGTAAGCACAAGTTTTGTCTAGGTATTTAATAATGCTGCTTAAACTTGTAAAACTATGCTTCTGTGTTCCTCTTAAAAAATATTCTTGCCTCCCAAACAATGCATTCTGGAATAAATATTCTCTTACAACATGTTTTTTCCTCTGAAACAAAATCATGCATCACAGGATTTATTTCACTGATATATTTTCCTTCTGCATTTAACACTTAGAGTATCTATGAATATTCAACTTTCTTGGCACATATTTAATGATTAAAATGAAGTTTATCTGTTCACACATTAATTGCCAATATATGGATGTTTGTAGAAGAAAAGTCTAGACTTACATCTTAGAGTAAGAATGCTGCTACGTTTCTTAAGGCACATAAAATTAAATAATTCAACCAGCAATTTTCAGGGTTAAAAGTTCTGCTGAGTATCCAAAGGTCAGTGACAAATGTCAGAAAAACAGACTTCACACTAGAAGACTCGTCTCAGGCGGCAGAGCCAGCCTTGGGGAGAACAGCCTGTTAAATGTGCTTTGTTTCCAGGTAGCATTTTGTAAATCCAAATCTTTGATAATGACACAGTATATTGAATGGTGACTGTGACTGAATGGTTGTTGAACTTTGAAGATATGATTCAGCACACCACTGTGAGAACAGAGCACAATAACATTAAACACCAGATGGTATTTCAAAGCCCATCAGATACACAGATTCCTTTTTCTTCTTAACAAAAGATTGGCAAGGCTTCATGTTAAAAAAGAGAAAAAGAAAGAAAGAAAGAAAAGAGAAAAGAAAAAGAAAGAAAGAGAGAGAAAAAAAAGCCCATTAAGATAAATGGGGTGATTTGGTTTTGTCTTGCTTGACTATAATAGGGAAGCCATCTGAATGGGTCAAATTACAAACTAGACTCCAGATCAAAGGATAATGACTGCAGTGGTGGGTCAAACTGACCTGAACTGTGTCGACCAGATCAGCATGAAATCCTAAACTGTGAGCCAAGAAAACATGTCTCTCTCAAACTGAGACTTGACCACACCAATTAACCAAAGCATTTGCCTCTTTGCTTCAGAGGAGATCTGAGAGTTTCATTGGTCAGGCCAACGTGGACACAACAAGAGAGAATGGGATTCCTGTAGCATAGACAGTTGAGTTCACAAGTAAAATTTAACTGTCCGCCAAAAAAGTCACCCAAAAGCTGCTGCTTCACTAGTAGCTTCTGGGTAAATAAAGAGGTGAATGAAACATGGTTTGTGCACATGTGATGCTAAAGAATACCAATTTCACATAAGGGAAATCAGAGTTCCAGTGACTCTGAATGTGGATATGTGGATGATGGTATAGAAGGGCAGTGTGATAGTTAATTTTATGTGTCAAACCGGCTGCACCGTGGTGCTCAGATATTTGGTCAAACATTATTCTAGATGTTTCTGTGGAAGGATTTTTTGGGATGAGATTAAAATTTTAGTCTATGTACTTTGAATGAAAAAGATACCCTAAATAATGTGGGTGGATCTCATCTAAAACTGAAGGTTTTAAATGAAGACCGACCTGAGCGAGAAGGAATTCTGCCAGCAGTTTGTTTATGGACTTGAACTGCAATTTTTCCCTGAGTCTCCAGCCTGCCTGCCACTTACTCTATTTTGGACCCGCGAAGCCTCTGTAATTATGTGAGCCAATTCCTTAAATCTCTCTCTCTTTCTCTCCATATATATGTGTGTGTGTGTGTGTGTGTGTATATATATGTGTGTGTGTGTATATATACATATATGCACATATTGTTCTATTTCTCTAGAGGACCCTAATACCGAGAGGTACCTAAAAAAACATAAGTGTTTACAACACTTTTGCATTTGAGAAATGAACCAGTTGGGCCTCGTGGTCTCAGTGGTCTGCTCTAGCGTTAGGGTTCTGGAATAGTTGATTGATTGGAGTAGTGTAGTGTAGTGATTAAAGGTTCAAGCTCTGAAAGGAGACAGATCTGGGTTGGAATTTTGGCTCTGCTACTTACTAGCTAAAGCACTTTGCACAAGTTCCTTAAGACTTTTAGGTCTCAGTTTCTTTAGTTGTAACATGGAGCTGTAATACTTACCCTCTGGAATTTCTAAAAGGAGGTACATGCAAAAAAGAACAAAGTTTTTAAAAATTATAAAAATTGCCAAAGATGTGCAATCATAAATGTTACCCCAAAATTTATTTGTGAGAGGAGGGTGGTTATAAATCTTAGGTCATCCAAACCCAATAGAGGTTATCCTAAATTTATAATCATCTGAGAGATACAAAGTCCTTTCAATGCAATGGCCCCTCTGGACCTGTCTTACTGTAAATGCCCACCACCATACCTAGGGATGTTGTGAGAATCTCTACAAAGTAACTGGGGGTTTCTTAGAGAACCCAGGCTTAGAAGGGAAGAAAGTGTCATGGCTTAAGGACACCGATCCAAGAAACACAGAGAAAACTAGTCTACTCATGAAGAGTCCTTTTGTTCTGAAGAATACATTACTGACATTCCATAAATTGGCCATTAATTTGGGTTGCCAAATCTGGCATTTTCGCAATGGAGATGTCTCTTTTAAGCTTAAGGACTCTGGAATTCACTTATCTGAGGGCTCTGAGGAATTGGAACTTTTGAGTGGGAGATACGGTATCTTCAGAGGATAGAGCACTTTGCAGGACTGGAGAGTTGGCTTTGAGTGGAGAATGGAAAAGAAGGGTGGGTTCTGAGGGGAGAATAGAAAAGGAGGGAGTCTGTGATAGCTCCAGGCAGGGTGTGGTAGGCATAAAGGTGCAAGGAGAAAAGGGCCCTGGATGTCAGGAAAGGTGTATGGAAAAGGATGTAGGGAATGCCAAAGATGCACTTTTTTTTTGAAAATTCTGCCCAGGGCCAGCCTTATACCCTCCTCTTCCTCCTGGCTTCAGATGTTCCCCGTTCCTGAGATCCAGGATGAGGATGATGCCTATATTCTATATCTCAGTCTATCGTAGATTACGGAGGCTTTGTGGGCCCATGTGGGGCTCTAACCACAACATTTAGATAATGTCAATGGAAACATATTCTGAGTTAAAAACACAACTTGGAAAAAACATAGCCTGATGTAAACTCTACATGAAAATTAAGATTTACTTAACAGAAAACCCAGAAGGTTAATTACAAAAGGGTACTTCTATGCAGGAATGGATTAATCATAAAATCCTTTTAAAAAGCAAATTTCTTATAGATTTAAAAAAGTCAATGATTTCCATGGAAGTTTCCATGCGGCCATATTTATTGTGTAGAGAAGAGCAAAAATTATTTTGTGGAGTGGCTCCTAGGGGCTCTCAAGTTTTATATTAATTTGATCCTCACAACAATTTTATGATGTTGGCATTGTTAGTTCCATTTTACAGACAAGAAAATTGAAGTTCAGAGAGGGTAAGTCACTTATTTAATGTCACATTACCAGAAAGTAAGGAGCACCCTGCTCTGTCTCCAAAGCCTACACTTTCCTCATTTTGCCATCAAATTTATATCAGAGCTGTCTTCTATTGTAGGAAACTTGGTATTCCTCATCACCACAGGTTCTGATTACTTTTTGGTTTTATTCCTCAGGGCAGGTAGATGTGGTTATCCATAGCCACTCAGCCACCTAAAATCTGATGACATACCACTCAACAACAAAAGACAAACGACCTAATTTAAAATGGGGACAAATAACTTCAGTACATATATATATATATTTCTCCAGATGACATATGCAAATGGTCAACAAACATGTGAGAAGATGCTCAGCATCATTAGTCATTAGGGAAATGCAAATCAAATCCATAATGAGGTACCACTTCATACCCACTAAGATCACTATAAAAAAAGGAATGAGAAATAACAAGTATTGGTGAGGATGTGTGGAAATCAAAACTCTTGTACATTGCTAATGGGAATATAAAATGGTTCAACTGCTATGGAAAACATTTTGGTGGTTCTTCAAAAGGTTAAATGTAGGATTGCTACATGACCTAGCAATTTCTCTCCTAGGTATATACCCCAAATAATTGAAAACAGGTACTCAAACAAGTATATGCGTATGCATATTCATAGTGATGCAGCCTCATTGTCTGGTGACACCTGAGGTTCATTATTTCATGGCCACGAAAATCAAGGATGTGGACACACGAAGAGTAAGGTTAAGAGTGGAGATTTAATAGGTGAAAGAAAGAGAATAGCTCTCTGCTACACAGAGGGGTCCTGGAAAAATGAGTTGCCGATCCACTGGTGAGATGCAGGGGATTTTATCGATGAGCTTATGGGGGAGGTGATGTCTGATTTACATAGGGCACAAAAAATTGATTAGGACCAGGTGAACCATCTGCATAGGGTGCAAGTCTCTGGCAGCCCTCGTCCTAATCTTTTATTATGCAGCTGGATCCTCTGCCAAGCTTTTCTATGTTGCCCAGTTCTTTCTTACTGTACATGTGCTGACAAAAAAGGAAGGCTTCCATGGTGGACATGCCTGCTCCCCAGGTAGCCCTTTTGTATTGGTGCAGCTCCTGGCATGCCCCCGTGCAAGCTTCCGGCTTTTTAAATCTATATTTGTAGTTTGATCTTTCAGGCTTTCAGTCATTTCTTAGAATTAAGAAAAGTGGTTTCTAGGGCTGTTTTTTTGTTAGAAGGGAAGCTCTGCTGAGGACTCTCTTGCTCTTGCTATCTGCCTGAAGAATTTCTTTGTAGCTCCCGTATCAATAGCAGCACTATTCACAATAGCCAAAACGTGGAAACAACTCAA
This sequence comes from Colobus angolensis palliatus, assembly GCF_000951035.1. Classification (NCBI taxonomy): domain Eukaryota; kingdom Metazoa; phylum Chordata; class Mammalia; order Primates; family Cercopithecidae; genus Colobus; species Colobus angolensis. The sequence goes on along the minus strand of NW_012119644.1, from coordinate 1,169,139 downwards.
ATACCAATTAATGGATGAACTGATAGACAACTTGTATCTATCCATATAATGGGATATTATTCAGCCGTAAAAAGGAATGAATACTGATACATGCTACAACATGGCTGAAACTTGAAAACATGCTAAGTGAAAGAAGCCAGACATATGATTCCATTTATATGAAATACTCAGAATAGGTAAATCCATAGAGACAGTGCAGACTGGTGGTTACCAGAGCTTGGAGGGAGGGGAATGAGGAGTAACTGCTTAATGGCTATGAAAGTTTCTGAGGTGATGAAAATATTTTCGTACTAGGTAGTGGTGGCAGTTATACAACATTCTGAATATAGTAAATGCCATTGAATTGTTCACTTTAAAATAATTCATTTCATGTTACATGAATTTGACTTCAATTTAAAAAAAACTATTGAATGTCCTGGTTATACCAGGCACAGAATTTGGAAAAAATATACTCAATCATGTGTCCAGACAGATGACCATGGATGTGAGCCATAGCAAATCTGATAAATTCCCCAGCCCCGTGAACAAAAGAGTGTCTCCATCTACTCCACCAGAAACCCTGTTTCCACATGATTCATTGTGGATACTCCTAAGTAACACCCTGGGATAAAGCAGCTATGAATCACGAAGTCCCCACCTAACAACGGCCGCTGCACGTTTCTCCCCAGCACAGCTTATCATGCAAAAACTGGACCAGCCTTCTTTGCTGACCACACCCTTCATTCATTAACATTCTCTCATCACTAAGCTGCTTAATTTGGTTACACTGAGAGCCTGGGTAGAATGCAAGACATGCCTGCTTTTATGTTTGATTTCAGTAGGGCTCGCAGGCACTGAAGGTTTTCTGTGGGAGCCAGTGGCCTAGTTTGAGGTGAATAATCAGCTTTTTACTTAATGCTGTATCTCTTTTCAGCTGCAAACACTCTCTGTCCTTTTTTCTTCCCAGGGATTGGCACAGTGAAATGCTACTTTCAGAAAGATGAGTATGTCAAAACCCCTGGTGATTTCTAACGCTTATGGAACACATCACACAGGAGCAATTTAGATGACAAAAAAGAGCACTCTTCAGTCTGGATTTACACTGTGTTCCTATTCACCGACACATCAGCAAACATTATAAATGCCTTGCCTGAGTAATGAATGGTTTCTGAGTGAGTTCCTGGGCTGGCAGCAGGTTTGAAATTCTATAGAGTCAGGCAGGGGAGAAGGTGACTAGGGTAGAATTACGGGAAAGGATTAATGAAGGGGTGCTGACTGCACATACTGCTCCACTGTTCTCTCAGTCACTAGACTGAGAAGTCACTGATTTTTACCTCTAGGACTGGACTTTTATAACTTAAAACAAGCCTCTTTAAACAAATCTGCATCAGGCAATGTGTCAACACTTCATTGGTTTCAATAGAATTAGTTTTCTAAATGCTCTTTTCAGAAGCAATTTTTGTACTTGAAAATGCATTACAAGGAACATTTACTATAACTACAGTACAACGATATAGAATATGACAAGTAGGGTTTTAATCAGTGCAAGCTGCAACACTGAACACGGTCTACATTGATTCTTCCCCTTCTCCTTCAGCATCAATGTTAATAAACCGAGGAACTTAAGGTTAATTTTACTAGTATTTGCTGTAAATAATAGCCAAGACTTTAATTGTATTTGCCCAGAATGAACCAGGCTCACAGTCTTTCAAAGATGCCTAGACAGGTTCTGATTTAATAGCCTTACATAACTCAGGCCCTTTATGTACCATGCCAAATAAACCATAAGATCATTCTGCCAGCTGAGAGATAACACCAAAGCATGAATAAAGTGGAAGAAACCACATGTCAGCACTCTGTATTAGACTTGCCTGGGTCAAACTCAAAGCACAGCTAGAAGCAGCCAAGAGTGGCTGAAAATTCATCGTCTCTAATTCTGACATGTTCTGCAGGACATCCTCTCTGGTAAGATGTATCATAAATACAAGCAGTGTGAGGGTTTGCAAAATGGAAAAATATTTCCTTTATACATTCTTCTTATTAACTTCAGTGTATGCTTTGCTTGCTGTTTTGGGGGGCTTTAAAACAGTTTTTCTAAAAGGGAAATAGAGAAAGAATAGAGTCATTCAAGTGCTCTAAAATGAAGAGAACGTGTGTCCTTTTATAAGAAGCCATTTAACCTAATTCTACTTCAATTTCACCTCTTTCTAAATGTGTCTGGAATAGGGGTGAAAGGGTAATGGCCCCTGTGCTTGTGATGCGTTAAAGTTTGGAAAGGGAGAAAGAACTGCGGTGGTAGATGAATCCTGTATTAACATGTGTTAGAATGTCCCAAGTATGTTCTCTTAGTCTTTCTGAAAGCAGCAGATAGAAGCAAATGGCCTCCCTCCTCCTTTTGGCACTTCTCACATATTTTTCTTTAAGAGATTCAGAGTGTGTAATGCAAAGTAGCAGCATGGTTTTGGGTCGCACATGCCCAGGGTGGGATTCTAGCCCATCAGTTTGTTAGTTGTATGCAGTTAGCCAAATGACACAATTCCTCTCAACTTCAGTTTTCTTATTGGTAAAATGTACAAAGGACCTAACTTTTCCAGTTGCTACAAGGATTACAGGAAGTGATGCCAGTTGCCTAGAATAGTAGGTGCTGAACGAATACTAACTGATGTTATTGTTCTTGTGATGAGTTCAAATGGGAAACATACTATGAAATCAATATTTATTAAGGACCAAGTAGTTTGGGGAGGTGTTGTGCAAAGGCCAAGATTTGATTCCTGTCTAAAAGGATCTTACAGGCTGGGCATGGTGAATCACGCCTGTAATCCCAGCATTTTGGGGTGCCAAGGCAGGTGGATCTCCTGAGGTCAGGAGTTCAAGACCAGCCTGGCCAACATGGTGAAACCCCATCTCTACTAAAAATACAAAAATTAGGTGGGTGTGGTGGTGATCACCTGTAGTCCCAGCTACTCCGGAGGCTGAGGCAGGAGAATCACTTGAACCCGGGAGGCAGAGGTTGCAGGGAGCCGAGATCATGCCACTGCACTCCAGCCTGGGGGACAGAGCAAGACTCCATCTGAAAAATAAACAAATAAATAAAATAAAATAAAATAAAATAGAAGGATCTCACAGCCTCATTGGGAAAGTAGGCAAGTGTACATATGATTCCTGTCCAAAATGGTGAGTGCCATAATGAAGATATATACACACCGCATCCTAGTGGAGTCGGGGAATCTGCCCATGTTCAATATCAAAGACTCCCACAATGGAAAACAAGTTTCAGTTTGAGGTAGGTAAACTTGCAGGGCTCATTCAAATCAATAGTCTTAAAAAGGACCTTTCCCCCAAATTAGATTTCAGCAAATTCAGAGCATTGAGTGGATCTTTTCTCCTACTGTTTTATTTTTATAGTAGCTTTCTGGTCAAATAATTTATTGTACAAGTGTACAACATGATATGCTTTGTCACATTTCTGGTAATATAGGAGAGAAAAACCCTGTCTCAACCACATAATACAACATCTGACATGCCTGGATCGATTTTTGATTATTTTATCAAATGTTTCAGATCACTGCATGTTTGATCCACTAGATTTCTATAAAATTATTTTTGCAAAAATAAAAATGTCAGTCAATTTTGGTGGGGGAGGTATTATGATCAAAGACTGGACAGAGAAGTCACAAGCCTTCAATATCTTCTTCCCTTTGTCATTCCATGACACCATGGACAGAATGTGGTCAGTGAAGCCAGACTTCATTTCATGTTGTTTGTTGTTTTCTATGTTGGAAGCCTGATCCCAGCTGTGTTTGAAACAGAGAGATCTCAAAGTGTTTTTAATCACATATTTTGGGAGATCATTTGCATATTTGGGAGATCATTTCCTTTAAGAGGAAAACAAAAATACATAAATTCTCCTGTGCCAAGAACAAACAAGCTCAGCATGAGCAAGCAATTTCTCCTCTTTTTCTCTGACATTCGCTATTCAAACCAGATTTAAAAGAAAAGTTTTAGATCACTATTTCCTTCCTAATTGTAGAAGTAATAGATATTTGTTGCAAAATATATAAAAATTGGAAAATAAAAATCACTGTATTTAAAAATCACTAACCAGAAGTAACTACTGTTGGCATTTTAATTTTAGTGGAATAAAAATTTACTTTCCAGAAGTATTGGCCTAAATTGTGGGTACTCTTCATGACTAAAGTGTGAAAAGGTACACTAAAAAGAAGCCTGGAGGGTATGCATATGTGGGGACAGCAAGTATATGGGAAATTTCTGTTACTTCTCTTCAATTTTGCTGTGAACCTAAAACTGTTCTAAAAAATAGTCTATTAGAGAGAATCCAATGACGTTGGCTTTTTTTTTTTTTAATACTCACATACATAGCTTTTTTCCATCACATTGTGTGAAAGAAAGTTATATGTGCGTGTGTGTATGCGTAAAAATGTATTTTTATTTTTACTTATTTGAAAATTGAGCTGTTAGCGTGCCTGGTAAGAAGGCAAAGAGGTTAGTTGCTATGGCGAAAGCACTAGTAAGAAAAGACAGAAGATCTTCCCATAAGTACATGTGGTTACCAAAACACTGAAGCTTCCATTCTCTTATACAAAAATCTCACTTGATTTGATATCCCAAGTACCAAAGGGCCTAGGAGGAGTCAGCTGTCTCTTGAGCAGTTTTGTCTCCTGGACAGTTTTGTGATCTGATTTTGATTACCCCCTTAAGAACCCTTGCTCATTAAACATCCCTGACCCTTGTTGAAAAGACATTTTTAAATTGGATCCAAATAATTAAGGTAGATATTTAGAAACCAGAAATGTGAAGTTGAATGATCTAGTTGGATACCCTATCGTCCTTCACTCTGTGGTCTCTTTCTCACTGAAGCCTTCCTTGACCCCTCTAATAAAAATTGCAGTCCCCTTCCACTGTCTTTCCTGCTATATTTTTTTCTGTAGCATCTTACGTATTTATCTTACATATTCTCTTTTTTTCACAATTTCAACTTTTATTTTAGATTCAGGGAGTGTGTGTGTAGATTTGTTACATGAGTATCTTGTGTGATGCTGAGGTTTGAGGTGTGGTTGATCCCATCACCCAGACAGTGAGCATAGTACCCAAAAGTTAGTTTCTCAATCCTTGCCCTTCCTTCTCTCTTCCTCCTTGTTACTCCCTAGTGTCTAATGTCATTTCTATGTCCATGAGTATGCAATGTTTATCTCTCATAAGTGGGACCATGCAGTATTTAGTTTGCTGTTCCTGCCTTAATTTGCTTAGGATAAAGGCCTCTAGCTGCATCCCTGTTGCTACAAAGAACAGGATTTTATTCTTTTTAATGGCTGCATAGTATTCCAATATTTTACATATCTTCTATTTCTCTCACTGGAATGCAAGCGCTATGAGGGTAAACACTTTTGTCTGTTCTTTTCTGCTGAATCTCTAGCTCCTGGAACAGGAGCACTTGGGCACATTGAACACTTGAGTGTCAAGGTTTGTTGGGTGTCTGAGTAAATTAGAGATTTATGTAATGTTTATAAAAGACAAGTCTCAAAGAATAGTCCTGAATGGGGAGGTTGAAATAAATTGCTCTGCACATTCAAGCAGTGGAGATTTTTTAGTTTTCTTTTGGCAGTTCAAGAGGATAAGAGAAGAATGAAGAGACTGGATTCATGGAAGAGCAATATGGGAAAAACAGTCTGTAAGGTCTGTCTTTACCTCCAGTCTCTTGCTAACCTGAGAAAACATGGGGGTTCCCTATCCTTAGTGTTCCTGTCCTATAGCATGTGACCCCATCATGCAGTCTCTGTCCTTTCTTATTAGACCCACCTGACCTGGGACAGTAAGAGATTTCCTGGGGTGGCAAATAGCCAGCGAAGACTATTTTCAGTTTGAAGTTGGTTTTCAATTTGAAGTTGTATCTTGTGCTGTGATGTAATTAGCTTGTTATCTTTATACCTTATTAAATATAGTGACACAATATAGCACATTAAAGTTTGAAAAAATTAAAAACTGTACACTTAGAGATAATGGAACATAAATTTGAAGGAAAAGAATAAACGGCAAAATTAAAATAAACAGAAAATATGAAAGAAAAGTTGAGACCTAGAAAATAAACTCAGAAGCTTCAATAGTTGGTTATTAGATAATATGAAAAAGGGCAAGAGAGAATTGTCATATAATGATGAAAGAAAATTTGTTACTGTTGAGAAAATACAAGTTATTTCAGATAAAGTGTGACCAAACAGTCTAGACATTGACTTACAAAATATCAATAAAGCAAAGGTAATAAGACTCTGACAGCTCTCAGAGAGAAAAAGAAGTTATGTAAAGTTGAATTGCAAACAGATTGATATAAGATTTCTCTTTGGTAACAATGGGTATATAACACAATACCTTCAAAATTCTGAGGGAAGTTTTTTTTGAAGCTAGAATTATATATCTAACAACCATTTTAGTCCAGTATGAAGGTATAAATGAAGACATTTTAGGGAAGGTCACATAATGTTTCCCTTTTACACAGCCAATCTGAAGAAAATATGTGACAACGTGGCTTACATAAATGTAATGTGAAGCAAAAAAACAAGTAATAGGAAGGCAAGAAATAAAAGAAATGATGGAATTAACCCAAAGATATGAAGACTGGAATACCAGAATGCTAGCTTGGTAGTACGGAAAACAAGTCGAAACTAGCAGAAAATGTAAAGTACTCCAAGAATGACATCAGAAAGAGTGCAATGGATTAACTCAATTGCTACGAAAAGCTGGAGGATCTTATTGGCAAAATGAAGAAGACATGCAAATACTGACAGAGGGAAAAAATGTCTGTAAGGAAAGATTTGGCCAAGTATGAAGGAAACTGGGATATGGCATAATTTTGAGATATTAATGGACTCTAAGAAAATGTATGTTCCTTCAGTTCCCCTAGAATTCATTACATTGGATCGATAGATGTGGAAACGTAGTCTTACCATACAATGTGGCTTTTCCTAAGGAAATAGTTTTCTGACATTGTCACAATGTTTTTTATGCTTTCAAATATCAGAATCAGCCTATAAATAAAGCACCAATGAATTATGTACAATTATGAAACAGAGCATAAGTGAAATCAGATAATATTGTCTTAAACAAAAGGGCAGGGGAAAATACCTGTAGCTGACAGAAGAAAGCAGGTTGTCATGAGGTAAGAATGTGGAGAATAGGATGGAATGAACATAACTTTCATGTTACATATTGAGATTAAGACATGCAATAAAAGTTTATGGAAAGAGATATGGAGGTTTTGGTATGTAATTTAAACTCTTTAGTAGGTAGGTAGAATCTCTCTCAAATGAAGGAATGATCACAAATTGTGAAAATGAGAAGGGGCAGATTGCAAATGGGGGATGTGAAAGTGAGTGAATTCTCAATTTTCATAGCAAAGCATATATAATATTCAAGATTAATAAGACATATAAATATTTATTTACAACTTAACAAATCACTCCAAAGCTTTGTATTTTATTGTATTGTATTTATTATTTTTGAGATGGGGTTTCACTCTTGTTGCCCAGGCTAGAGCGCAATGGCGTGATCTCGGCTCAACGCAACCTCCGCCTCCCAGGTTCAGGCAATCCTTCTGCTTCAGTCTCCCAAGTAGCTGGGATTACAGGCATGAGCCATCATGCCTGGCTAATTTTGTATTTTTAGTGGAGACAGGGTTTCTCCATGTTGGTCAGCCTGGTCTCGAACTCCTGACCTCAGGTGATCTGCCCACCTCGACCTCCCAAAGTAAGCTTTGTATTTTAAAACAACAATAAACAAGGAATTTGTTGTGGCTTGGTTGAGGAGTTCTGGCTCAGTTTCTCAAGAAATTGCAGTCTTCTAAAGGCTTGACTAGGATTATAAAATTTACTACCAAGATTGCTCACCATCCAACTTGATAACAGAAGACCTCAGCTGCTTTCTCCCAAGTGAGTAATCTAAGAATCCTGTTATTACTTAGCCCCAGAGGCCATACACTGTCACTTTTGTAATATTCTATTGCTCACATAGGTCAACTCTCTTCATTCCAGAAGTAGACTTCACAAGGGTGTGAATAACAGGAAGTGGGAATCATAGGGGGTCATCTTAGGGTCTTGGTGCCATAAGAGGTATGCCTCTATTGTTTAGAGTTATGGAGTGATATTAGAGGTCTGAAAAACAAAAAAATAAATGCCAAGAAGAAGATTTTTTTGGTACAATTTGATTTTTTTCTGTAGGCACCTATTAGTTTGATTAAACGTAATCATTTTAAAGAAGCTCAGTGAGCTATAGGAGAACACAAACAACAAAATGAAATCAGGGAAATAATACACAAATCAAAGGAGATGTTCAGCACAGAAATAGAAACCATATAAAAGAACCAAAAAGGAAATTCTAAAGCTAAAATGCACAATGACTGAACTAAAAAAAAAAAAATCTACAGCTACCACAGAAGACTTTATCAAGCAGAAGAAAGAATTAATGAGCTCAAAGACAGGGCATTTGAGTTCATTCAAGTTAGAGGAACAACAACAAAAAAGAATGAAAAAAGTCTCTAAAACTTATAGGACACTATCATATAAACCAATATAGACATTATAGAAATCTCAGAAAAAACATACAAAGAGAAAGGGGCCAAAAGCTTATTTAAGGAAATAATGATAGAAAGTTTTCCAACTCTGCAGAGGGAAATGAACACCCCGATACATGAAGTCCAAAGAACCCCAAATAGATTAAATATAAAGAGATCTTTGCCAAGACACATTATACTCAAATTCTCAAAACTCAAGACAGAATTGTAAAAGCAAGAGAAAAGAAACTCATCACATACAAGAGATTCCTTATAAGACTGTCAGTAGATTTCTCAGCAGAAACCTTCCAGCCTGAAAGACAGATAATTATATATAAAGTGCTAGAACAAACCCCTGTCAACCAAGAATATCTGACAAGACTGTGCTCCAGAAATAAAAGAGCGATAAGGACTTTCAAAGACAGACAAAAGCTATGGAAGCTCATCACTGCTAGGCTTGTCTTATAGGAAATGCTAAAGGAAGTTCTCCAAGTTGAAATAAAGGAACACTAACAGAGTGAAAACAGAATAAAACTACAAAACTCACTGTAAGAATAAGAATATATTCAAATTCACAGTATTCTAATACAGTAATGGTAGATTTTAAGTCACTTCTAACTTTATAAAAATTAAATGACTAAACTATTAAAAATAACCGGCTGCAATACTTTGTTAATGAATATATGATCCATAAAGGATGAAAATTGTGACATCAATAACATAAAATGTGGGAAGAGAAATGAAAATGTAGAGTTTTTGTATGCAGCTAAAGTTAAGTTGTTATTAGCCTAAAATAGACTGTTATATGACATTTTATGGAAGCCTCATGGTAACCACAAAGAAAAATCCTAGGTTAAAACCACTAGAAATAAAGAGAAAGGAATCAAAGCATCCAATGACAAAAATCTTCAAATCGTGAAGAAAGACAACAAGAAAAGAATGAAAGAAACAGACTACAGGCAGTCAGAAAATGATCAGCAAAAACCATAGTAATTACTTTCCTATCAATAATTTATATATAAGTGGATTAAATTCTCTAATCAAAAGACATAGACTGGGTGAGTGTATTAAAAGAAATCCAAGGCCGGGCGCGGTGGCTCAAGCCTGTAATCCCAGCACTTTGGGAGGCCGAGACGGGCGGATCACGAGGTCAGGAGATCGAGACCATCCTGGCTAACACGGTGAAACCTCGTCTCTACTAAAAAAAAAAAACTACAAAAAACTAGCGGGGCGAGGTGGCGGCGCCTGTAGTCCCAGCTACCGGGGAGGCTGAGGCAGGAGAATGGCGCGAACCCGGGAGGCGGAGCTTGCGGTGAGCTGAGATCCGGCCACTGCACTCCAGCCTGGGTGACAGAGCGAGACTACGTCAAAAAAAAAAAAAAAAAAAAAATCCAATAATGTGCTACCTACAAGAGACTCATTTTAGCTTTAAGGACAAACCCAGGCTGAAAGTAAAGAGATGGAAGAGTCCATGTAAAAGAGAGTAGGGTGGTTATACTTAACATCAGACAAAATGATTTTAAGTCAAAAACTTCCATAAGAGACAAGGTCATTATATAATGATAAAAGGGTTAATTTGTCAATTGTTACAAATTGATACTGTTACAAATATGTTACAAATATTGTTATGTCATATGTTATAAACATTGTAACAAAAATTATTATAAATCAATTATCTTTTAGGCCACAAAAAGTCTTGACAAATTCAAGAAAATTGAAATCATACCAAGTATTTTTTTTTTCTGAAAACAACAGTATGAAACTAGAAATCAATAACAAGAGGAATGTTTGAAAATTCAAAAACATATGGAAGTTAAATAACATATTCCTGAATAACCAGCTGGTCAAAGAGGAAATCAAAAGAAAACTTATAAAACATTTTGAAGCAAGTTACAATGGAAACAAAACACACCAAAACTTCTGGGATATAGCAAAAGCTGTCCTAAGAGAGAACTTTATAGGAATAAATGTCTACATTAAGAAAGAAGAGATTCCTGTAATGACTGCTTCCTGGAAGGTAGTATCATGTGGAACCTCTTAATCTCAGCATCTGGAGCTCCAGGAAGGGAAAATTTCAAGTCAGATAGAATTCTATATATGCCATTTCTTTGGAACCTTCAGCCCTCAAGATTCTAACATCATTACCTCAGTTTCAACACAGTTGTCCTTAGTCCTTATATCACTGCTTTTGGCGCTGCCTGTTGTCAAAGCAGTAGAAGCAGTGATGCAATTGTCCTCTTGTTAGGTGTGGTTTTCAGCATTACAGGCATTTGTAGCCTGCTTGGGGGTATATGCGCGAAGAAGGAAATGGACAGATGTGACTTTGAAAGGCCAACTGAATCAAATCTCACCCTGAAAACCTTTGTGCTATAGAGGCTAAACCTGAGCTTTGGTGTCCGAAAGTTTCCAAGAATCAGTAAATAAGGGAGTTTTACATTTTTGATTGTTTCCATGAAATGGTAACAAACATGTATAAATAAATTGAAAAAAAGTTTTCTTTACAACAAATAATGCACAGAAAAATACAACCTATAATTTGTATTTCCTAGTTAGAAAGCAGATCAAAGAAGTAAGATGGCTGACATTTACCTAAGTAATATTTCATAGTTTTAGAATTCTCAAAGCATATGAAATAAGAAGGAGGAAGTTCTTGCCCAGAATCTTAGGAAATCATCAATGTTCAGTTATAATCACTGCCTCCTGAATCGTTGAGGAGCCTTTTCTCCATCTTTTTATTAGGTTTTTATTTTGTTTTCTCCCAAGTTAATATTGTATTTAGATATCAGAGAGTCAGCCAAAAAGGGAAACTTTTATCTCTGGGGAAAAAGCGTTTAGAAAAATGTATTCAATGCATCTGATACTGAAATGCAGAAAATAATGTTAAAAAGAAACTCTAGACATTGACATGGAAAAGAGATTTAATGTTAAGAAACTTTATATTAACTGAGTAACATCTTCCTGATGAGAAGTACTGTATTAAATATAAACCCATTATGTTGTTTAAAAAAAAAAAAAAGAACTCAAGTAGAAACCTGACTTTATACCCCAAGGAACTAGAAAATAAAGAACAAATTAAGGGCTATGTCAGCAGAAGGAAGGAAATAATAAAATCAGAGCAGAAATAAATGAAATAGACTAGAAAAACAATAGAAAAGAATAATGAAACTAAATTGGTTTTTCAAAAAGAACAAATATATCAATATTTGGCTAGATTAATTAAGGAAAAAAGAGAGAAGACAAATAAGAGACATTACAACTGATGCTACAGAAATCCAAAGGATCATAAAAGACTATGAACAATTATACACCGACAATCTAGAAGTAATGAATGAATTCTTAGAAACATACAACCACCATGATGGAATCATGAATAAAGACAAAATGTGAACAGACCAATAACAAGTAAGGATATTAAAAGAGTATTCACAAACTCCTGTCAAAGAAGACCCCAAGACCTTATGGCTTCACTGGTAACATCTAATAAACATTTAAAGAAAAATTAATGCTAATCCTTTTCAAACTCTACCTAAAAATTGAAGAAGAGGAAGCACTATCAGGTTCATTTTATAAGGCAAATGTTACCCTGATACCAAAGCCAAACAAGGACACTGTTAAAAAGAAAATTACAGTCCAATATCCTTGATGATTATAGATGCAGAAGTCCTCAGCAAAATACTAGCAAGCCAAATTAAATAGCACATACAAGGATCACACACTCTGAGAAATAGGCTTTATCCTTGGGTGCAAGAGTGGTGTGACAGATGCAAATCAATAAATATGATACATCGTGTTAACAGAATGAAGAAAAAAGCCATATGATCATCTCAATAGATGCAGAAAAAGCAACTGACAAAATTCAATGTATTTTCATGATAAATAATCTCAACAAATTAAGGGTAGAAGAAATTTGTCACAACATAATAAATACCACATATGACAAGTCCACAGCAAACATTATACTCAGTGTTGAACAGCAGAAAGCTTTTCCTTTAAAACCAGGAACAAGGCAAAAATGCCCACTCTACTTCTATTCAGTATAGTACTGGAGTCCTAGCCAGGTCAAGTAAGCAAGAAAAAGAAATGAAAGATATTCACATCAGAAAGGAAGAAGTAAAATTGCCTTTGTTTACAAATGACATAATCTTATATATAGAAAACTGATAAGACTTCACCAAAAACCTGTTAGAACTAATCAATACATTCAGTAAAGTTTCAGAGTACAAAATCAACATACAAAAACCAGTAGAGTTTATACATACCAGCAAGGAGCTATTCAAGAAATGAAGAAAACAATCCCATTTACAGCAGCATTAAAAAAAAACTTAGAAATAAATTTAACCAAAAGGTGAAATATATATACTCTGAAAATCATAAAATATTGATGAAAGAAATGAAAGACAAATGAGAAGATATTCTGTGTTCATGGATGGGAACAATTAATATTATTAAAATGCCCATACTGTCCAAAATAATCCACAGACTGAATGCAATTCCTATCAAAATTCCAGTGACATTTTTCACAAACATAGAAATCCTAAAATATATACAGAACCAAAGAAAATCCCAAGTAGCCAAACCAATTTTGAGAAAAAGGGACAAAGTTGGAGGCATCACATTATCTGATTTCAAAATATACTACAAACCTATACAAATCAAAACAACATGGTACTGGCATGAAAACAGACACATAGACCATTGGAACAGGATAGGGAGCCCCAAAATAAATCCACACATTTATAGTTAATTGACCTTCAACGAAGGTGGCAAGGACACAAAATGGAGAAAGAACAGAGCCTTCAGTTAAGTGTATGGGAAAAACTGAATATCCACATCGAAATGAATGCAATTGAACTCTTATCTCGCAACTTATAAAAAAATTAATTCAAATGGATTAAAGAGTTAAACATAAGACCTAAGCCTCTGAAACTGAGTCTGTAAGACTACCAGAAGAAAACAGGAAAAAAAGCTACTTGGTATTGATCTGAGCAATGATTTTTTGGCCTCTAAAAGCACAGACAATAAAAGCAAAAATAGAGAAATGGGATTGCCTTAAAATAGAAAACCTTAATGCAGCAAAGGAAACAGTTAACAGAGTGAAGGGACAACCTACTGAATGGGAGGAAATATTTTCAAACTATGCACCTCATAACAGATTAGTATCCAAAATAGGCATGCAATAAGAAAAGAAATAAGATATTAAAAATGGGCAAAGGGTCTGAGTAGACATTTTTAAAAAAACATACAAGTGGCCAACAGGCATATAGAAAAAATGCTCAACATCCCTAGTCAGCAAGAAATGTAAATGAAAGCCACAAAGAGATATCACCTCACACCTGAGAGAATGGCTATTATCAAAAAGACAAAAGATAGTAAGTGTTGGTGAGGCCATTGGTGGGAATGTAAATTAGTATAGTCATTATGGAAAACAGTAAAACAGCATAAGACTCCTCAAAAAAATAAAAGTAGAACCACCATATGATCTAGCAACCCCACTACTGGGTATATATGCAAAGGAAATGAAATTAATGTCAAAATTTATTTGTACTGTTACATTCATTGCAGCATAATTCACAATAGCCAGCTTATTCTAGATATGGATTTAACTTAAGTGTCTATGGATGAATGAATGGATACATAAAATATAGTATAGGTAATACTATTGAGCCTTAAAAAAGAGGGAAAGCCTGTCGTTTGTGAAAACACAGATAATCCTGGAGAACATTATGCTAAGTTAAATAAGCAGGCACAGAAAGACAAATGCAACATGATCTCACTTTTGTGTGGAAGCTAAAAAAGTTGAACTCACAGAAGCAGGGAATAGGAAGTTAGTGGCCAGGTTTTGGGGGAATGGGCAGATGTGGTTTGAAAGACACAAAGCTTCAGTTAGAGAAAATGAGTAAGATTTGGAGATTTATTGTATAGCATGGTGACTATAGTTAAAAATAATGTATTATATACTCAAAATTTCTAAGAGATTAGATCTTAAATGTTCTCACCACAAAAGATAAGTATGTGAGGTGATGGATCTGTTAGTTAGCTTTATTTAGTCATTTTACAATATATACATATATCAAAACATCACGTTGTATATTGTAAATATACCATTTTAATTTGTCAGTTATGCATTATTAAAGCTGGGGAAACATACATTGAATAATTGAAAAAAATCAATTTGAGGAAGTTTGGAAAATACAGAAAATATAGAGTAATAAATATTACCAATAACTATTTAATCCAGATGCTACTTACATTTTATTTTTTGTTTTCAGTCCTTATTCTCTTTGTATTAAAACATATATTTTTCTTTTTTTTTTTTTTGAGACGGAGTCTCGCTCTGTCGCCCGCGCTGGAGTGCAGTGGCCGGATCTCAGCTCACTGCAAGCTCCGCCTCCCGGGTTTACGCCATTCTCCTGCCTCAGCCTCCCGAGTAGCTGGGACTACGGGCGCCCGCCACCTCGCCCGGCTAGTTTTTTGTATTTTTTAGTAGAGACGGGGTTTCACCGTGTTAGCCAGGATGGTCTCGATCTCCTGACCTCGTGATCCGCCCGTCTCGGCCTCCCAAAGTGCTGGGATTACAGGCTTGAGCCACCGCGCCCGGCCAAAACATATATTTTTCATGAAAATAGAATTATTGCATGTACTGCTTTGTATCTGGCTCTTCCCTTCAAAATAATCTTTAATATTACTAATTCCATTAAATAGTTTCTAAAACAGGAGTCCCCAACCCTTGGGGCATGGACCAGCACCAGTTTGTGGCCTGTTAGGAACCAAGCCACACCGCAGGAGGTGAGTGAGTGAGTGAAGCTTCATCTGTATTTACAGCCACTCCTCATGTCTCACATTGCCACCTGGACCCCACCTCCTGCTAGATCAGCAGCGGCATTAGATTCTCACAGGAGCTCGAACACTACTGTGAACTGTGCATGCGAAGGATCTAGGTTGCTTGTTCCTTATGAGCATCTAATGCCTAATGATGTGTCATTGTCTCCCATCACCCCCAGATGGGACCATCTAGTTGCAGGAAAACAAGCTCAGGGCTTCCACTGCTTCTACATCATGGTGAGTTGTATAATTATTTCATTATATATATGACAATGTAATAATAATAGAAATAAAGTGAACAATAAATGTAATGTGCTTAACTCATCCTGAAACCGTCTCCCAACCTTGGTCCATGAAAAATTGTCTTCCATGGAATTGGTCTCCAGTGCCAGAAAGGTTGGGGACTGCTGCTCTAAATATATATATTTTTAAATTATTGCTTTCTTTTGGATTACAAAAGTAATACATCTATTCTGAAACACTTATAAAACCACCCATAACCCCATCATTTATCTAGACCTAGACATGTTAACTTTCTGGAAAATGTCTCCTATTTTCTCTCTTTTTTTTTTTTTTTAAACAGGGTCTCACTCTGTTGCCCAGGCCGGGGCGCAGTGGAATGATCTTGGCTCACTGAAGCCTTGACCTCCCAGGCAGCTTCCCAAGTTTCTGGGACTGTGGGCACGGACCACCACACCTGGTTAATTTTTGTAATTTTTTTTCTTTCTTTTTTTTTTTTTGTAGAGATGGGGTTTCGTTATGTTGCTCAACTTGGTCTCAACCTCTGGGCTCAAGTGATCTGCCTGCCTTGGCCTCCCAAAGTGCTATGTTTACAGTCCTGAGCCACTGTGACTGGCCTCATAGTCTCTCTTAGTCCATATATACACACACACACACACACATATATATACACACATACATATATGTATACACACATACATATATATACACATACATATATATACACATACATATATACAGATATACATATATATAGTCATGTACTTCATAATGGCATTTCAGTGAACAAGGGATAGTGATCCCATAAAATTATAGTACCATATTTTTACTGTAACTTTTCTATGTTTATATGTATTTAAACATACAAATACCATTTTGTTATAATTGCATAGCAAGTATAGCTTTATTGCATAGCAATTATAACAAAATAATTGGTATCTTGATTGTCAAAATAATTGACAGTCTTGACATAAGGGACAAGAATATGTTTTAAGAATTGTTCTATATAGCAATTGGCTATACCATATATTTTAGGTGTGTAGTGGGGTATACCATCTAGGTGTATGATTGTACAAAAACAAAATTGCTAATGATGCTTTTCTCAGAACGTATCCCCATGATGCATGACTAACTTGTTTAAAAGATGGGAGCATCCTGGAAAACCTGACTGTAATTGTTGCATTTTATTCCATTATAAAGGCATATTATCATTTACCTGTCCTCCTGGTATGGGACATTGTTTTCAGTTGTTATCACAACAAGTCCTTAGAGAAATCATTAGCACATCCCTTGTTTTTTTGTAGGTAAATTATGTTTTATTTTATTTTATTTTTCCTGAGACGGAGTCTTGCTCTGCCGCCCAGGCTGGAGTGCAGTGGCCGGTTCTTAGCTCACTGCAAGCTCCGCCTCCCAGGTTTACGCCATTCTCCTGCCTCAGCCTCCCGAGTAGCTGGGACTACAGGCGCCCGCCTCGTCGCCCGGCTAGTTTTTTATATTTTTTAGTAGAGACGGGGTTTCACCATATTAGCCAGGATGGTCTCGATCTCCTGACCTCGTGATCCGCCCATCTCGGCCTCCCAAAGTGCTGGGATTACAGGCTTGAGCCACTGCGCCCGGCCTGTAGGTAAATTCTTAAAGGTGGAAACACTGGGGCAAAATTTGAGTCTCTTCAAGACCCTTGGAAAAAACAGAGGAAACTTTCCTCCTGAAAGCTAGAACTGACATCTATATGGTAGCATATGAGAATACTTGTCTCTCTGAGCTTTTGCTGTCCTGCATGCTGCTATCAGTGTGTATTGATTGGAAAAATTGATAATTCTCTAGGGAGAACTTGAACCAAAAGAAAGGAATTAGTTTCCAGCTCTGAGGTTTAGTTTAAAGAGGAAAAAACCCAAGCAAACTAATAAGGAACAAAACTCTTATTCCCTTAGGTCAACCAAAGGAATTGACCACAAGTGCATACATCTGGGCATTATTTGAAGTTTTCTGTGTCATTATTTCACAAATCCTCTTTTGCACAGTGGATGTTTTTCTTTTTCCCTAGTCCCATGCTCACAACTCTTAAATTTTGTTTTCCTTTACTGGGTTATAAAGGTCAGATTTAATTTACCTAATAGAACCAATTGACGGAAATCTATACAATGGAAGAGATATTAGGCTTGAGAAGCTAAGAACATTTTGTTCCTGCTTCTGTGCTGCTCTCAGCATGTTTTAAATACGACCCAACATTTGTTAACAGATACCACATGTCACCATCTTTAAATGACCTTATCCATCTTATCACCACAATTTCAAACTAAGAAAGAAGGAAAGAAAAAAATAAAACCCACCACCAATTGATCCTGAATGAAGCTGCCTGTTATGTCCATATGATCTTGAAGTTGCCTGTTAACTGTCAGCAACCTTGACAGTCAGTAATTCTCAGCAATATTTTATCATTTGCCAGACTATATGGAAAATTAAAATTCTTGAAAAACATCTCTTTAAAATTTTGTCTTTTTGGCTGTCTAATGATAGTGAAAGGAAAGAAACTATTTGATTAATGTGATCCTTCTAGATAAGCAAAC
Organism: Colobus angolensis palliatus; assembly: GCF_000951035.1. Taxonomy (NCBI): domain Eukaryota; kingdom Metazoa; phylum Chordata; class Mammalia; order Primates; family Cercopithecidae; genus Colobus; species Colobus angolensis. The sequence goes on along the minus strand of NW_012119644.1, from coordinate 1,150,971 downwards.
CCAGTAATTCAAGTCTAGGAATGAATCAAGAGGGCTGCTTCACCTCCCCAGCCCTACCATTCATGCCTTTGCCACTCCAGAGGGACTCACAGCTCCTCCTTCCTGCTCTCAATTCAGTCCTTTATCAAATGGGGCAGATAGCATCCTTCTTAGGTAGTTTTTGGAGTTTCTTTAAGGATAAAATATATTTTAAAAATCTCAATAAGTGCTATGTCAGTGTTCGGAGTCAGAACCACAGTTTAGGCCTTACAGTGTTTTTAAATTTTCTATATATTTTTTAAAAAGCTTGGATTAGCTCAATTGCCTTTAATTATAAGTAACAAGTCGATAGGGTTAGTCAACTGGTTTATAATAATTGACCTTTGTAGTTTAATATGTTTTCTTTTTCTATTTTAATAATTTTTATACCAATTTGACTAAGTGCTAAAATGCTTAAATTTATAGTATTTTATGAATGCTAATCTTTTTTGTTTTTCGTTTCGTAAATGGTTGTCTCACAGCCTTTCTCCATAGTTTATTTTATCTGCATTTGAACAACTAAGAACTTCTTAACCAGTGTGACAAGGTGACATTAACAATTCTTTTTGTCTCTAATAATTGGTGTTTATTATATCTCAGCACTACATCCAGAAGAGGTAATTTTTCCAGCTAACTTACAGAGCAATACAAATGAAACCCCAAATTATATACCAATATTAGAATTGTCCGTAAACAATACTATAACGTGACCTCCTAGAATTTTGTCATTCCTTTTCTTTCAAGGATAAATTCCACCAATCTAAGCATAAGGTTGTCAGAAGAGAATATCACTGATTTCATTGTGTGACAACACTGATACTGTCTTCAGCACCTCTTTGAATGTCACTAAGAAAGCCAGAAGGCTCCAAAAAACATTGGTTACCTGCATGTAATTTATTGGAGATTCTGTAGGGTAGATCCAATGAAGTAAAATCATGTGCCCTGCGGGTAACCAAACCAGCCTCCTTAATGGATAATTTTGCTATCTTCTGTTTCTAGAGGTGACCTTTGTTGGTCTTACCTGCCTCTTCAGGGACCTTATATTCTTCCTTCCAAAATCATACGGTGCTTTCTCTGGCTTTTTCTTTTTCTTTCTTTTTTTTTTTTTTTTGAGGCGGAGTCTTGCTCTGTCACCGGGACTGGAGTGCAGTGGCCGGATCTCTCAGCTCACTGCAAGCCCGCCTCCCGGGTTTTACGCCATTCTCCTGCCTCAGCCTCCCGAGTAGCTGGGACTACAGGCACCCGCCACCTCGCCCAGCTAGTTTTTGTATTTGCTAGTTTTTGTATTTTTAGTAGAGACGGAGTTTCACCGTGTTAGCCAGGATGGTCTCGATCTCCTGACCTCGTGATCCACCCGTCTCGGCCTCCCAAAGTGCTGGGATTACAGGCTTGAGCCACCGCGCCCGGCCTCTCTGGCTTTTTCTTTTAGGTTTATTTAGTACCTGAGTAGTGGGGAAAGTGAGGTCATGCTAGTTCTTGTGTGCCAAGGTCAGAGCAAGGACATTCCAGAGCTTCTAATTTTAAGGCCTTCACCCTCTGTGTCTTTCTGACCCAGCTTTGACATCAAAACTGAGCAGTGACTCTTTCTTTTTACAGTTCAGCTATAGTTATCTGAATCCTCTCCCTGATTATGAATGCTTCCTTTCAGTAAGTAATTATACTAGATAGAAAAAAGAAGAGACAAGAATATATTTTAAGAACTATTATCGGCCGGACGCGGTGGCTCAAGCCTGTAATCCCAGCACTTTGGGAGGCCGAGACGGGCGGATCACGAGGTCAGCAGATCGAGACCATCCTGGCTAACATGGTGAAACCCCGTCTCTACTAAAAAATACAAAAAACTAGCCGGGCGAGGTGGCGGGCGCCTGCAGTCCCAGCTACTCGGGAGGCTGAGGCAGGAGAATGGCGTAAACCTGGGAGGCGGAGCTTGCAGTGAGCTGAGATCCGGCCACTGCACTCCAGCCCGGGAGACAGAGCGAGACTCTGTCTCAAAAAAATTAAAAAAAAAAAAAAAAAAAAAAAACTATTATCAACTTGGATATAGCGGCTCATGCCTGTAATCCTAGCACTTGAGGAGGCCGAGGCATGTGGATTGCTTGAGCCCAGGAGTTTGATACCAGCCTGGGCAACATAGCAAAACCGTCCCTACTAAAAATTTAAAAAACTAGCTGGGTATTGTGGCATACTCCTGTAGTTCCAGCTACTCAGTAGGCTGAGGTGGGAGGATCACCCGAGACTGGGAAGTCAAGGCTGCAGTGAGCTGAGATCACACCAGTGCACTCCAGCCTGGCAACAAGAAACAATATGAGAGTGAGACCTTGAATTAAAAAAAAAAAAAGCCATTATCATCATGCTAAGATTTGAATATGAGTACTTTCATTTTGGAAGTGGTTAATGTGCTTATCCAGACACATGAGAAATAAGGATCAGGCCATATTTCAAGATTTGTCTTTGAGCTTTAGGCATTGGTGCTCAATTCCATCTGTGATCAGGATTTCATGGCGGACAGACATTGAGTCTTCTTGAGCACAGTTTTACGAAGATTAGTTTGCCAACCAGGAGGATTTATTGGCAAAGTGGTATGAATTGGAACGTGGGGAGCAGATAGAGTGGTTAGGAAAAGCTTGTGGCAGTCTGGAATACAGGCAGCGTGCAATCAGCATGCAGTCAGCAAGGAGAGTAGCAGTAATACTGTGAAAAGGGAGCCAGAAACAATATAGGGATAGAAATTAACAGGCTTCAACAAATGACTAGATGTAGGAAAGGGGCTTAAAAAAGAAGAAAGAGTCAAAAATGATCTTAAGTTTTGAACCTGGCTGCCTGGTGAGAGCAGCAATGAAGACTGGCAAATCACATGGAACAGGATTGTGGGAAAGATAATGTTTTGGGTTCAGGCAAATTGAGTTTCATGTGTCAGTAGGTCATCAAATATCTGTAGATTATAGAGCAAAACCACATAATTAGTATTTAGATCTAACATTTTGCATTAAGATATTCCACCATTCCATGCTAGAGATATTCTGATTTTTTATTTCCTCTTGTGTTTTTTCCTGTGCTTATTAGGTTTTCTTGCCAAAATGAGGCATCTGTAGCTTAAGGATACAAGTTACTCATCCAAAATAATGTCAGACTTAGGAATGTATGATTTCCAGAACTGGAGTACTAACATTGCCCAGATGTTTTTAAGCTGTGATGGTAAATCCACCCAGATGTCTCTGATTGCATCTAGTTTGTCTTGAGTTCTTTGCTCATCTTGTGTGGTTCTCTTCGTTTAATCTGCTATAAATCAGTATAGCTTTGAATTTTTTTATAGGCAGTTTGTGGAGCTCCAATGATATGAACATAGAGAAAGCAGGCTTTATAAAGCTATTCTTAGATCTCATAACAAATCAGTGAATATTAGAGAATACAGAACTTTGGGACTGAGAGGATACTTAAGGATAATTTAGTTCAGTTCTTTCATTTTATATTTTTGAGGATTTGGGAGACTTTATGAAGACACAGAACAAGATAGTGGCAGAGCTAGGATTAGACACCAGCAATATTTGGTTCAGTATTACATAAGAGGATTTTGAAAGGCATGCTTCTTTTTTGGCATTTTAATGAAAACAAAATGTATGGCAAATAGAGTAATTCTTTATCTCTCTTCATTCTTCTGCATTATCCATTTTTCCCCTTGTATGGGGACATTTCCATCAGCTTACAAACACTCTTTCACATAAATGGAGCCGTATAGTATGTGACCTTTTTGTGTCTGCTATCTTTCACTTAGCATAATATTTTCAATTTTCAGCTGTGTTGTGGCATGCATTAATACTTCATTTCTTTTTTAATGGCTAAATAATAATGAATTGTTTAATCATTCTCTTAAACCTACTCCAATTTTTTTTTTTTTTAAACAGAGTCTCACTCTGTTGCCCAGGCTGGAGTGCAGTGGTGTGATCTTGGCTTGCTGCAACCTCCACCTCTCGGGTTCAAGCAATTCTCCTGCCTCAGCCTCCCAAGTAGCTGGGACTACAGGTGTGTGCCACCATGCCAGGCTAATTTTGTGGTATTTTTAGTAGAGATGTGGTTTCACCACATTGGCCAGGCTGGTCTCGAACTCCTGACTTCAAGTGATCTGCCCGCCTCAGCCTCCCAAAATGCTGGGATTACAGGTGTGAGCCACTGCGCCCAGCCCAAATGTTCCTTACCTCCCCATTTTCAAAAGTGCTCTTGTCATGATCACCAGTGACCGACCATTAAGTTGCCAAATCCAATGAGGATGTTTCAGTCTTCATTTAACTAGATTTATCAGCAGCATTCAACATAGCTGATCATTCATTTCTATGAACTACATTCTTTGCTTGGGTTCCAGCTACACACATTCTCTTGGTTTTCTTCCTGGGTCATTAGGCATTCCTATGACTTCTTTGCTGATTGCTTCTTATCTCTTAAATCTTAATTTGGGGTGCTGAAGGGTCATTCCTTGGACCATCTCTCTTCTTGATTTACTCTGTTGGTTATCTCATTTAATACTACTGTTGATGTTTAATTTTCAAAAAGTCATGAGTTTATGCAAATGTATAATGAATACATCTTCAATATTTATCACCCTTATTAATGAGGGAACCAGTAAGATGTTAAAGCTAGTTCAATAAACATTTGAATAGCTATATATTTTAGCAATTTCGTGCAGGAATATGTTGCATAATAAAGAATTCATCTGAAATTTTTTCCCGGTTCCTGAGAGAGCTTATAATCCCTGGAATCTCCTCAATGACAAGAGAGTCTTTGTTATTCACAGTGAGCCTCTAGGACCACACCTGAATTTATGCAAATGAAGTGACTCATGGTGGACCCCTAGACATTTTTGGGACAGAGACTGGTCGTTCTATAAAGACACACCACAAAATTAGAAGGTTGGGGCTTTGAGCCAGATGATATCAACCTGACCTCTGAAGAGTGGAAGGAAGCTAGAGACTGATTTCATGGTTAATGATTCAATCAGCCATGCCTGTGTAATGAAATCCCAGTAAAAACTCTGAACAGCAAAACTTGGGTGGGCTTCCCTGATTGATGATACATGGTTATGTGCCAGGAGAGTGATGCATCCTGAGGACAAAGAAGTTTTGTGTTTGTGTTTGCCTATGTGTCTCTTTATTTAGATGGTCCTGACCTGTATCCATTATAGTGAACTGTAATTGGAAATCTAGTGCTTTTCTGAGTTTTGTGAGTCATTCTGGCAATTATCAAATCTGAAGAGATAGTGGGAACCTCTACACTTGTAGCCAGCTGGTCGTAAGTGAGGGTGACCTGGCAACCTTGGAGAATGAAGCAAGTGTCTGAAGTAAAAAGAGTCTAATGGAGGACTGTGCCCTCAACCTGTGAAGTCTACACTAGCTCCAGATTTAGCATCAGATTTGCATTGCAGAATAAGTTTCAGGGTTAAAAACAAAACAGGTTAATATTTTGCAGGATAATAGACCATGGTTTTCTATTGAACAGAAATTGTTTATATCACTATTAGACTAAATTCTGTAAGTTAGTTGATAACTTCATTAAGTCTGAGACATAAAATCAAAATCTTAATATTTTATAGAACCATGGCTCCCAAAATTTTTAGCTTGTAGCTCAGTCCTGATTTTTAGACTAGTACTACTTGATTGTCTACGAAGCATGAAAACTTAATGTATCCAGAATTTAAAGCCCAATCTTCTTGCCCCAGATATGCTTGATGTGGACTCTTTCTCGTCTATAAATGGATTATTGATCCTTTCCAGCCACTTGGACTTCTTGCTGCCCAAAATGTAACACATGTCCACTCTTACTGATCTCTTTCTAAAACACTCTTCATGGTTTTTAATCCTCATCTCTTTTATCTCTTTGATCAGGTGTCACTGTGATGAGACATCCTCTGTTTAGACCTTAGTCACTGTCTGCACTCCTCCAACCTTGCTCCTTGCTCTGAATCGTTTTTCTCCATAGCACTTATCAACATGCAACATGATATATGATTTGATTATTGTGTTTTTTGTTGTTGCCATTCATGAAAATGTAAGCTCCATGAGGGCAAGCATTTTTTGTTTATTTGTTTGCTTGTTTTGTTCATCAAAGTCTCCCTAGTGCCCAGAATAGTTTCTGGCACATAGGAATTCAACAAACATTTGTTGAATAATGAATAAAATGTGACTTTATGCAACTATTGAAAAGAAAAGGAGCACAAGCATATCACCTGCAATTTTATATGCAAATAAAAGCTATTGATTGTAGTAGTTTTAGGTAGCTATATAATTATTTCCATGGTTCGGAATTGATTTAAGAGGCAGCTTGCAAGCCATTATTAATGTCAATTTAATGACTTTAGAGTTACAGTTCATTTTGGATCCCAAACAGAATTACCCATCTTGAACACCACTTGACTCATTAGAGTTGACTCTGTTAATGATGCGGTGAAAACTGCCATTAGTTATTTTCAATAATCTTTTCCCTTAGTCAATAATTTTTCATTTGCAAGTAACAGATATATACTTAAACTATCAAAGTTATATAGTTTGTTGATAGTAATTCACATTGCTTTCTTTCTATTTTTCCCTTGCCAATCCTGAAAATAGTTGCATTTTGCCTTCCCTGCCTTAGCACGGTTGAGTTGCAGGGTCAAAGCAGAAACAGCCTGAAGTCAATTCTCTTCCTGTTTTTTTTTTTTTTCAGTTTAGAAAGCTTAAGCACTTGAGAGTTTCATGGTAGGGTGACCTAGCATGGGAAGAGAGAAGTTGGTATTATTGAGGAGACAGTGATGACAGAAGAAATGAGAAAGGGAACAAATATTTTTTTCTGGAGACTAAGAAATGACTACACTTGAAATTACCTGAGCACATAATTATGGCTGCTGTGTTGTCTCCCAAGAATGTGACAGAGCTTGGAAGAAAATGGCTGTATGTTGCTTCTAGGGCTGGTCTTTACAGAAGAAGGGTACTACGAGGTGTCTCATTGAATCCAGTGGAAGTAAACAAAGTTGAGCCTCATGAGGGACTAAGATTGGAAAGCATAAAATCTGTTCAGGAGCCAAGGAAAATGGCAATACCATCTCTCTTAGTTCATTTTATGCTGCTACAACAGAATCCGGTAGCACCTCCTTATTCATGGTTTCAGTTATCCATGATAAACCACAGTCTGGAAATATTAAATTGACAATTCCAGAAATAAACAATTCATAAACTTTAAGTTGCATACCATTCTGAGTAGCGTGATGAAATCTCATGCTATTCTGTTTCACCCCACTCTGAACGTGAAGCATCCCTTTCTGCAGCACATCCACGCTGTCTATGCTGCCTGCCTGTTAGTTACTTAGTAGCCATCTTCTTATCAGATCACCTGTCACAGTATCCCAGTGCTTGTGTTTAAGTAATACTTATTTTACTTAATAATGGCCCCAAAGTGCAAAAGTAGTAATGCTGGAAATTTGTCTAAAGAGAAGCCATTTAAAGCTTCCTTTAAGTGAAAAGATGAAAGTTCTTAATATGCTGAGCTTGCTAAGATCTACGGCAAAAATGAATCTTGTATTGGTGAAACTATATTCTTATAATTTTTCTACTTTATTTTTTATTGTTGTTAATCTCTTACTGTGCCTAATTCATGAATTAAACTTTAACATACATATGTAATGAGAGGAAAAAACACAGTATATAAAGTTCAGTACTATTTGTGGTTTCAAGCATCCACTGGGGGTCTTGGAATGTATCTCTAGTGGATAAGAAAGTAACTACTGTACTATTGAGTGAGTAATTTATAAAGCGCAGACATCTATTTTTCGCAGTTCTGGGGCCTGAAAATCCAAGAGCAAGGCACTGCCGTTTGGTGTCTGGTGAAAGCTGCATCCTCTGGAGGAGAGGAATGCTGTATCCTCACATGGCAGAAATGGGCAAGAGCAAAGTAGGTGAACACTGTGCTGCATGAAGCCTCTTTTAAAAGAAACTCAATTCCATTAATGAAGGAGCAGCCCTCATGGCCAAATTACTTCTTAAAGGCCAGATTTCTTGATACTACCACATTGGCAACACCAGAATTTTGGAGGGATTAAGTTTCAACATGAATTTTTGAGTGAACAAACCATTTAATCCATAGCACCATCTCTCTCTGAAGCTGAGTCTTCTTTCCCCCTTGGAAGGCTAGCTTTGCCTGCTTCAAAAATGGCTTCCCCCAAACTGGATTTATCTCACTTTCGATTCCAGGAAGGACGCTGGAAGAGTCAGTCAGGTTTTGTGTAGCATCAGGGCATTGGAAGTTGCTGTTACCAGTTCTCTAGGAGCATTGTGAGTGGGAGCTGAGAAAAAAGATGGGAAAGTTAGTGAATTTATTAGTCACTATACTTTAAAAGTCTAGTACCCAGAACGTTGTTATGGCTATTTCTGGTTTCTGGGACAGAAACAGTTTGGTATTCAAGATAAAACTCCTGTCCAAGAAAGCCTATTTGGATGGGAGAGCATAAAAAGCGTCTGGACTGAATTGAAAGATGGGGTTGGTTCTTTTTCACCAAAAGAAAAATATAATCATCTATTGATGAGATTCTTAAAAAAAAACAAATAGAGTCCATTCACTTGTAGATCATGAATGGATAGATGTGGGGCCAATTTACTGTTATGTGTGAAAGGCTAAATGGAGCAATTGGGGCAATAGCAACCTCAGCGTTAGATCTTTATGTAGTTAAAACCAAGCTACTGTTCCAGGACCCTAAATACTCTTATAGGTTGGTAAGAAAAGAAAGGGAAGAATAGACTGCTTCTTTTCTCCTTATTTCTAAAAACCTGGCTCTCAATTATATTAAAATGTTAATCTGCCTCCATGGCCATAGTAAATACTTTGATTACATAAAAATGAATTGCAAATGAGCGAAGAGCATATGCTAGAACTATGAGAAATGAGTAGTACATATTTTCAAATAATGTAGTAGGTTGGAATTTTATAGATGACTGGTAAATTGTTAAATACAACGAATAAACAAAGCAATGTGTACAGTTTTATATTCTTATTGCAGGAAATATTTTAGTAAACGTACAGAAATTTACTCTGAAAGTTCATACTTGAGTATGAACTCTAGAACACCTTATGTAACAGAAAATAAAATACTTACCTTAGAAATCTAAAGCCAAAAACACTTAAGAACAGAATGTAAGAAAGTTTATCACAGATCGTTAAGAAAATAAAGAGCTGCAGTGAACATATGCCTGCATATGTCTTTATAATAGAATGATTGATAATCCTTTGGTTATGTACCCGGTAATGGAATTGCTGGGTCAAATGATATGTCTGCCTCCAGGTCTTTGGGGAATACCACACTGTCTTCCACAAGGGTTAAACTAATTTACACTCCCACCAACAGTATAAAGCATTCCTTTTTCTCCTTATCCTCACCAGAATCTGTTGTTTTCTGACTTTTTAATGATTATCGTTCTGACTGGAGTGAGATGGTACCTAATTATGGTTTTTATTTGCATTTCTCTAATGATCAGTGATGTTGAGCTTTTTTTCATGTGTTTTTTGGCCACATGAATGTCTTCTTTTGAGAAGTGTCTGTTCATATCCTTTGCCTACTTTTTAATGGGGTTGTTTGTGTGTGTGTGTAAATTTAAGTTTCTTGTAGACTCTGAATATTAGATCTTTGTCAGATGGATAGATTGCAAAAATTTTCTCCCGTTCTGTAGGATGTCTGTTCACTCTGATGATAGTTTCTTTTGCTGAGCAGAAGCTCTTTAGTTTAATAACAAACACATGGAATCAACTAACCCAATTGTTCATCAAGATAGACTGAATAAAGAAATGTGGTACATATATACCATGGAATACTATGCTGCCACAAAAAGGAATGAGATCATATCCTTTGCAGGGATGTGGAAGGAGCTGGAAGCTGTTTTCCTTAGCAAACTAACCCAGGAACAGAAAACCAAACCGAATATGTCCTCACTTCTAAGTAGGAGCTGAATGATGAGAACACCTGGACACACTGGGGGAAACAATACACACTGGGTCCTGTCAGTGGGGGATGGGGGAAGGAGAACGAATGGATGCTGGGCTTAATTCCTGGGTGATGGGTTGATCTGTGTAGCAAACTACCATGACACACATTTACCTATGTAATCAACCTGCATATCATGCACCTGTAATTTAAAGTAAAAGTTGAGGAAAAAAAAATAAAGAGCTCAAGGGAGGCAAACATACCAATTGTTCAGGCAGTACTTAATAGGGAAACATAGTAATGTTTTCTAAAATCTTCAGACTCTTAAAATTAATTTCTATTTTATTAATAGCCTGGCATCTTTTATGTATATGTGAATGAAAAAAATAATACATTGAATGATACTCTCTAGTTTGCAGATGAGGCTTTTGTTCTGTTGCTGTTTAGACCTGTTATTCATTTATAAAACTCTCATTTTGGAAGTATGGAGTTATGTTCGTATGGAAGTAAGTTGTTTTTAAATGATATGACTTTTTTTCTTTTCTTCCATGAGCATTTCGATGTCCAGAAGCGGGAAACCTGATTTAGCTATCTGTTGCCATCTTGGTCTTTATTTTATCTAGGAAGACTAAAGGGCTGCATGTTAACCTCTCCTTGAACTCGGGGATTAATCTAGTTGGTTATTTTAAGTTTAATAACTAGTATCCATGAGCACAATGATTCCTTTAAGTGACTTTATTAATTAAACAGCTTAAGACAATTGCTTGAGACATGGCTATGGCAAGAAGCCTTGGGAGTACTGAGGTACTTCTGAGAAAAAGAGTAGGGCACTCTGTCAAAGGCTCTGGAAGGTTCAATTGTGTCTTTTGTTTTATACTTGAAATGCTGGACCCGCTCAATGAATTAGCAGGAAGTGACACATACTGAGTCGTGGACACGCATTCACATGCCAGAAGACGTTATTAATGCCTCAGGAATGGTGGAAAATTGTTTCTTCTACTTATTTTTATAAATTATTGTTTCTCCTTCCGTTGTACCTAGAGCTAGAGGGAATTGTCGTAATAATGTTAGAAGAGGATGATTTTGTATGACATTTGTGAATCCACATTATGCCTATTTGAGATTAAGTGCCCTCAGTGTTCTTGGTACTCAATGCACTGTGGAAGTGAAATAATACCTGCTTGCTCTTCCAGAGTTTGCAGTTTAGCACAGAAAAGAGGGAGACAACGATTGAAAACCAGAAGTAGCTGAAAAATGAGAAAAAAGATCTGTAAACACTAGGCCGGGAGGTTTACCATAGCAGAAAGCTCATGTACACCTGAGAAAATGTTCACCTAAGCTTGGCAATGATTTTGAAGACACAAGTTATGGTACATTTTAAAGGAAGAGTAGTACCAATCTTAATGTCTTAACTAGACTAAGATCTATGACCCTTAATTGACAACAGCCATCTACAACTGAATTGCGAAATATTTCTGAAAGTCAATAAATGAATCTATATTAGTCAAAAAATATGTTAACCAGTGGATAACGTGATTACAGTAGTATCCGAGGAAAGGAAACAACGTTTATCAGTTGACTTACTTATTTTGCAGTTTCGTCTATTTCCCAAAATTATGTTAGTGACTTAGAACAAAGTAAGCATCCTAAGAATGTAGTACATGGGCTTTGCATAAGTACAGCCACATGTACTATAAAATAGATTTTAAACATCAAACTCACTCTCCCTCCAATCATATGGCTTAAATAGCCAAAGATGTACTATATACTTGTGTAATATTTTCTCTCTTTCTTTCTTTTATCCTTAAAAATGCATTAATTATCATGCTGTATAAATAAAAAAAGATGTGTGATTCCATTTAAAAAATAAATACCAGATTAAGAGGAGCCAGATTGTAAAAGTTTGGATCTATGACTGCTATTTGCTTTGCCACCTGAATGACACAAAGAACATTGTTTGTGCCTCTTTATAGAAATTGCATATTTTCTAATTTGTATACATGCATACTTTGTTTTATTGTGCTTTATTGCACTTCTCAGATTTTTACAAATCGAAGGTTTGTAGCAACCCTGCATTCCAACATTCCAACAACATTCTTTCATTTTATGTTAATATTGATAATTATTGCAGTATTTTAAACTTTTTCATCATTATTGTATCTGTTATGATGATTCATAATCAATAATCTTTGATATTACTATTGTAATTGTTATGGGGGCCACAAACCACACCCATATGAGATGTCAAACTTAATAAATGTGGATGTTCTGACTGTTCCACTTACCAGCTGGTCCTCATCTCTCTCCTACTTGGGCCTCCCTATTTCCTGAGACACAATAATATTGAAATAAGGTCAATTAATAACCTGAAAATGACCTCTAAGTGTCCAAGTGAAAGGAAGAGTTACATGTCTTCCACTTTAAATCGAAAGTTAAAAATAATAAAGCTTAGTGACCAAGGCATGTCAAAAGCTGAGATAGGCTAAGATCATTGATGAAGGTGGCTACACTAGTCAGATTTTCAATGTAGATGAAACAGCCTACTATTGGAAGAAGATGCTGTCTGGGACTTTCACAGCTGGAGAAAAGACATATGCCTGCCTTCAAAGCCTCAAAGGACAGGTGACTCTCTTGTCAGGGGTTACATAGCTGCTGACTTTAAGCTGAAGCCGATACTCATTTACCATTCTGAAAATCCTAAGGCCCTTAAGAATTATGCTAACTCTACTCTGCCTGTGCTCTATAAATGAAGCCAGAGAGCCTGGATGACATCATATCTGTTTATACATGGTTTACTGAATATTTCAAGCTCACTGTTGAGACCTACTACTTAGACAAAAGTATTTCTTTCAAAATATTGCTGCTCATTGACAACATATCTAATTTCCCAAGAGTCCTGATGGAGTTGTATAAGGTGATTAACAATTAATGTTGTTTTCATGCCTACTAACACAACATCTGTTCTGTAGTCCTTGGATCAAGGAGTGCTTTCAACTTTCAAGACTTATTTAAGAAATACATTTTTTTAAGGCTATAGCTGCTGTAGACAGTGATTCCTCTGATGGATCTGGGCAAAGTAAATGTGAAACTTCTGGAAAGTATTCACCATTCTAAATGTCATTAAGAACATTTGTGATTCATGAGGGGAGGTGAAAATACCAGCATTAATGGGGGTTTGGAAGATGTTGATTCCAATTCACATGTATGACTTTGAGGGCTTCAAGGCTTCAGTAGAAGAAGTAACTGCAGATGTGGTGGAAATAGCAAGAGGTCAGAAAGAAGTGGAACCTGAAGATGTGACTGAATTACCGAAATCTCATAATCAAACCTGAACAGATGAAAAATTTGCTCCTAATGAATGGGTAAAGAAAGTGGTTTTCTGAGTTGAAATCTACTCCGGGTGAAGATGCTATGAACTTCGTTAATATGACAACAAAGGATTTAGAATATCGTATAAATTTAATTGATAAAACAGCGGCAGGATTTGAAACGTATGACTACCATCTTGAAAGAAGTTCTACTATGGGTAAAATGCTAGAAACAACATTGCATGCTACAGAGAAATCTTTTGGGAAAGAGTCAGTTGATGTGGCCAACTTCATTGCCATCATATTTTAAGATACTGCCACAGCTAATCCACCTTTCAGCAGCCACCACCTTGATCAGGTAGCAGCCATCAACATGGAGGCAAGACCCTCTACCAGCAAAAAGTTTATGGCTCGCAGAAGACTCAGATGATCATTGTTTTTTTTTTTTTTAGCAATAAATTATTTTTAAATTAAGGTATGCATATATATTTTAAGACATAATGCACAGTGCACTTGTATAAACATAACTTTCATATACATTGGGAACCCAAAACAATTTGGGTGACTCACTTTATTGCTATGTTCATTTTATTGTCATTGTCTGGAACCAAACCTGCAATATCTCTGAGGTATACTTGTATATGTCAAGGTTTTTTTTTTTCCCCAGACTTTAAATTTCCTAATAATACTCTCTGTCTTTTGTTCACTTTTGAATTTCTTGAAAACAGAGCCACACAAATGTGGTCATAAAGGGAATTAAATTAAGAACAAGTATCCATGGTACATGATAAAAGGAACAAGACCCTTCTTGTTCAGAAAGTTTTTTTTTTCTTAATCTGAAGATACTGAAATAAAGGTATAGCGGGCTTTTGAAGTAAAGTTCCTAGTTTTTGCTTTGAACTTAGACAAGCTTTCCACAAAAAGCTGTCAAAGAGTGTTTCAGGCTCTCAAGTAATGCATGTAAGGAGGTGGGCAGTATTAGAGCCCTCGGAACGGACAAATGTGGAAGGCGGGGAGGAGATGAGAGTGCTACCCTGCACAGTGAAATATTAAAGTCAGGCTTAATATCCTTCCATCCTTGCTCAAAACTGGATCTGTTTTAGTGAAACAATGAGATATTTAATTTATTGGATAGTTTCACATTTTGTGGCTGATTCTGTTTTCTACTCTCTTACTCACCTTCCCTCTGAGTAATCCCACCTATTGCCATAAATTTCTTTAAAAATTTTTTAGTCACTTAACTTCAGTTTTTGTCAGCTCATTTCTAGTATTTTTAGGGTCAAACCTAAGGTTTACAGCTAACGAAGCCATTTTCTTTAACAGTATCAAAATAGATCTTTTCAAATGTGTAAGAAATGTCACCTGAAAGGCACTTGAAAAAATTTTAACTGTCCAAAAGAAATATTAGACGTTAATAATATTTTATGTCCTAATTCAGATGTACATGTGACTTTGTAGTGAAAAATTCTGGCCAAAGGTTAATTAGAAATGATAAAGATAGCTGTCATATTCTCTTTTTAAAAATTCATCATTCTTAACCATTCCTTGTCCAGCAATTCTGAGTCTTAAAGAATAAAACATATAGTTATTCCACTAAGAATGATCCAAGCAACTCCTAATGCCCCATGTCACCATTCTATGTGCTTGAAATAAATAAATAAAATATGGTCTTTGCTTTGAGAAATGAAAGCAAAAAGCTTTGGGAAGCTTAACTGCTTATCCCCTCCAATTTAGCTGAGTTACATGTCTTCTGAAAAAATATTGTTTGAAATAGAAAAAGGCATTTGACTGGGTTAAATGATGTTATTTGGGAATTTTGTAAGTGCTGCAGGGTGAGAACACACTTTGTTGATTTTAAATGAAAAGAGCCTTTTCCAAACCGCTACCTAGTTCTGGCCCCTACCCCGCCCCTTTCTGCATCAATCAGTTGCCCCCAGGCTTCTTATAGTAAAAATCATGTGTTAACAGTAGGTGAATTTCAGTGGCTCTCATAATTATGTTTGTGTTTCCTCAAAATATCTGATGGACTGAAACTTTACCCTCCCTCTGCAAAGAGATTATGTATTTGTATGCTCCATCTCAACACCATTTGAGTGTGCGGTCATCATCAATACATTTTCTGGACTGGTATCTCAGCTTATTTGGGGGAAATAATGCAATCCCTCAGGCTTTTGTTCTTCTATGTGCTTGTATCTATAAGTAAATACAATGGTGCAGCAGTGAGAAGGAGGAATCCCTTATTAGACTGCTGTTGCTCTGCTCAGGAGAACCCACTGGAAACTCTACTGGGCGATCTCACAGGAAGCTCTCTGTGTGCCGGGGCTTCTCAGCTACATTTTCTCTAACAGCTTTGTGAAATATTAGAATTCTTTTGATTTTTGGTAAGAGAAAACTGGCTCAGAATATACACTATTGGGCCACATGTGGGCTTGTATCTATACAACCTGATCTAAAGTCTTAAAACCAACACTAAAAGATAAGGGTAAAATAAAACATTTTGCACTTATTTTAGGTAAATGAGACTCGAGACATTTTTCTTCCCAGACATATATTTGCTGTATATCCAGGTATAAAAATCTAAGGTTACTTTTAATATTTAAACTTTGCTTCAGAAGATATAAGAAAATATACCTATATTTAAAAACAAACCAATCACTACACCTAGGCATTTTAACCATTTTTTAGAGAGAAAGTTTTCTGTGCATAATAGCTTATCATGATGTGGGTGCTTTGCTGAGGCTTCAGAAATTGTTAGTGCCAGTTCCAATTTGCTTAGTTCATTTACTTTGCACCTAAGTTGTAAATTAATCATTGCTGGTAACATCAATTTAGTTGTAATTAATCATAGAGGGAGGAGTAAAGCAGTCGGATTGGTGCCAGCCATATTAACTGCTTTATCTGATTGCTCTTGTGTAATTTTCCAGCACTTTGATGAATATACAGGCAAGAAATACTTGGGAGCTTGCAAGAATATTCATATTATATTTGGAAATATACTTGAAAGCACTATAAATAGTTGATTGCTGCTTTACCTGAAGATGTTTTTTTGTGGCTATTAGATAAATAACTTACACACACACCACGTGTGCGCTGGATAAATGATATGTTGATGCTTTCAGAGCCGGTGGAGCTAAAAATGGAGATTTATTTGAAGTCTTGGCTGGACGTTGAAGGTTAGAGAAGAGCGGATACCAACAAATACAAGTATTGGTGTTTCCTATGCAGTTTCCTCTTGTCAAATAAATATTTAGGGGGAAATACCATCCTCATTTGCAAATATGTAATACTTCCTACTCATTGACCAAATGCATTGATTTTTACACTATTATAATAAGAGTGTACACATAACTTTGTTGATAACTAATAGAATTTTAGGTGATTTACAACATACAAATGACACACTGATATAAAAGGAATAATATACTAAAAATAACATGTTACAATTTCCATGAATTATGTCTTATAACTGCCTATCCATTGTATGAAGCCATTCGCTGCTTTCAATTGAGGACAAATTCCACCTACAACATAGAAGTCATTGCTTAGCATGGAGTTTCAAGCTGTATTTTTCAGGCCACAGCAAAACGATAGTTCTGAAAGCTGGCCTTTGCGTGTATTCTTGTGAAAGCAGGGGGAAGTCTATGAAATCCTGCCTTCTGCTTCCTCATTGGTCTCCATGGCAGGGTGGCTGAAATGGTCTGGTGCTCAGTGTTCTGGGCTCGGGCTCCCTGCAGGTAACTAGTCCTGCCGGGTCCCTTTGGGCACAGCACTGGCATATACTTCTGAAGTTCAAGGTTCCCGTCTTGACTCTGGTCATAAGATCCCTGTACTTTACAGCCTCCTTAGCACTACCTCAGTCTTTTCCAGGTCCACAAGTTTTCTCTGTACTTCTCTGTCCTCCTGTTGGAACATGTAGGAATATCTGGATCCCCAGCATGCAATAAACAGGCCGGAAGATATGGTGCTATCTTCAGTCTGCTGCTGAGACAGATTCCTGTTGTGGCACTATCATGAACGTGGGAATTCTCTAAGAGATGTAAATGTTCTCAGGCTACGCCCAAAGAAACGAACCAAGCGAAAACATCTGCCCTGGAATTTCCTTTGAGTTTTGACCTCCCAGAGCCAGAGAGGAAACTCGCCTCTAAAATCTCACTCTTCTCTTTATTTTCTTTTTTTTTTTGAGGTGGAGTCTCGTCGCCCGGGCTGGAGTGCAGTGGCCGGATCTCAGCTCACTGCAAGCTCCGCCTCCCGGATTTGCGCCATTCTCCTGCCTCAGCCTCCCGAGTAGCTGGGACTACAGGCGCCCGCCAACCATGCCTGGCTAATTTGTTTTTGTATTTTTAGTAGAGACGGGGTTTCACCGTGTTAGCCAGGATGGTCTCGGTCTCCTGACCTCGTGATCCGCCCGTCTCGGCCTCCCAAAGTGCTGGGATTACAGGCTTGAGCCACCGCGCCCGGCTCTTCTCTTTATTTTCTTTTTTCCCCTTGGCTCTTCCCAGTCCCAGGCTCTTCCTAGATAGTGTCCTCCTCCTTTCACTTCCTGTTTTATAGGAATTTCCCCTTGGTCACATTCTCTCATTGTCTCTAGGCTATGGATGGTGGTAAAACTTTATGATCCGAGTTTCCCCAGTTTGGCATTTACTATGTAGACCAATATTTTAGTATTTAGAAAAGCTTTCTGTCTCTTACTCCTCTGCATCTGTCAATAACTGGAGGAGTAGGAGTGGGAGGGAGTACCCTTGAATAGGAGCAAAATCCGTTCTAGGAATACTTCCCTAGGGAAAGGATACACTTCAAAATATGACAAAGGTATATAGTAAAAGACAAGCCTTTATCTACCCACGTCTCTCAGGCAGTCAGCTGCTCTTGCAGAAATAATCCCTTCTTGTGTCTTATATCTTCACTTCCCAGGGATGCTCTATGCCTTTACATGTTCATATATGTACTTTTTATTTTTAAGACAGTTTGTAACATACTGTGCACACTCTTCTGTATCTTTCATTTTTTACTTAATATTTATTTATCAATATGTATCACTATCCATAGAGCAGTCTCATCCTTTGTAATGGCTGCATAGTATTCAAATATAATGAAGTAAGATGATTTACTTAACCAGACCCCAACTGGTTTTTTCTAGCTTTTTTTTCTTCTTACAAACAATGCTGTAATGAATATCCTTCAATATATATTATTTTGAATATGTTCAGGTTAATCTGTAGAATAAATTTTTAGAAGTAAAAATTGCTGGGTCAAATATATTTTTTATTTCGATAGATATGGCCAAATTCTTTGCAACAGAATTATTCTGACTTACAGTCTTATCAACATAAACAGGAATGTCTGTTTCCCTTTGCCTTTACTAAGAGATTGTAACTTTATTTTTGAGAGTGAGAGGTAAAAAATGGTGTCTCACAGCTTTCATTTGCATCTATCTTGTTATGAGTGAAGTTGAATGTTTTATAAGTTTTTAAGAGCCTTTTGAGTTTTCATTTGTTCTTATTCTCTTTTTATCTGTTGATTTAGTAATTTTTTTTTTTTTTTTTCTCAAGACAGTGTCTTGCTCTATCGCTCAGGTTGGAATGCAGTAGCAAGATCTCGGCTCACTGCAACCTCCACCTCCTGGGTTCAAGTGATTCTCATGCCTCAGCCTCCAGAGTGTATTCCCGCCACCACGCCCTGCTAATTTTTGTATTTTTGATAGAGTCAAGGTTGGGCAGGATGATCTCGAACTCCTGACCTCAAGTGATCTGTCCACCTTGGCCTCCCAAAGTGCTGGGATTAGAGGCCTGAGCCACTGTGTCCGGATGATTTAGTAATTTTTTAGGAACTCTTTATGAATTAATAATATTGGCTCTTAATTTTGGGTATGCCATTTTACTTTTAAAAATTAGTTTGTCATTTGTCTTTTAGCTTGTTTATAATGTATTTTTATATGCAGAAAATTTTTGTTATGTAGTCTGATTAACCAGTTATCTATTCTTTCTTAGTTTTGTGGCATATTAGAAAAGACTGTACAACTTTGAGACTATACAAATAATTCTCCTAAGCTATTCACACTTCTATAGTATCATTTTTTTATGTTTAAATATTTAATTCATCTGGGATTTACTTTGGTGGAAGGGGCAAGATAGGGATTGAATTTTTTTCTAGATGGTTACCGAGTTGTATCACACCATTCATTGAATAATCCATCCAATCCATTTACCTTATTTGAAATATAAATTATATTATATATGCTATAACATAGTAACATGTCATATATTATATGATATAATAATATATAATGTTTATTTTTGACTTTCTAGTCATTTTTTGATCAGTCTGTATATTCGTTTACCAGTATGACATAACTTTAAATATTTGTGTAATTTGTTGAAGAAAGTATAAAATTGTTTTTATTTTTTTTTTTGGTTTATGATACTGCATTCTGAACTTAAGTGATTAAAACAAGTAACTAGAGGAAGTCATACTTCACCTGGAAAGAAATTACAAATGACAATAATATTCTCAAAGAATAAAATTATAACACAGAACCAACTTAGAAATTAGTCTCATACGTACATATCATTGCTAAACAGTGAGCACACGGCTCATGTCAAAAGTTGTCAGAGAGGTCTGACAAATATCAGTGTCTAAAGTGGCATTTAAGAGAACAGCAACTTGGCAACTGAAATGCTGTTTTAACAGGTACAATCTTTCCTCTTGGAAGTATACTCCTGATGTTGATTTTCTTACCTGAGTAATGTGACTTACACTAGTGACTCTTAATTAGATTGAGTCAGAGACTAAGTAGCCAGAAGAATTTAGCACAGACATTAATCCTCTTTGGAGAATATTAGCCTGAAGCTGACAGATTTAGAAACAAGGTCAAATTCAGTGAAACATATTAGTAATACCAAGGTAAAATAGAGAGATTTCACTTTCTGGAGAAAACAGTATTACCACTGTATGCCATACTATAATCAGCTCTTTTTTGAAATCAATCAAAGTTTTTATATCACATTTAGGTACAAAATAGTATACACCTACAAATGTGCACAGTACAACTCTATATTTGGAGTGAAATGTGAAAGTCCTCCCTTCCAGAGACAGTACCCAGAAAGAGTACAGTGAGCACATTTTCTTGACCACTGTTTCAGAATTCATCTATGAGAGATTTTTTATTTTTTGTTTCATTAGTTTTGTTTTGCATCTTGATTATATTACTTAGTTTGTGGTGGATTTCTTCCCATGTCAACACATGGCTTTTTCATTTGTGTTAAATTTTGCATTAACAATTTTCTCTTTATAAAATTCATTATCAGTATTATAATTCTAAATTATAGAAATAAATTCTTATCACTAATTCAGCAAAACAAAACTACAGTTAATAGAAAGTAACTCTGAAAATTTTATTTTCATTCGTCAAATGTGCAAAAATAAATATGGAGAAATGGACATACTAATACATTTATGCATTTCTTTTTGGGTAGTAATATAGATATACCTTTTATAAAATAGAGAGCTGCCTGTTATTTGGCTGAGCCGTCCCATTTTTGAGCATTAGTACTACATAGATCAAAGCCCCAGAATTCAAGGGCATATGTTGCAAGGCTTTGTATAGCAAAACTCTTCAGTGTCGAAAAAAACTGGAAATGATCTGAGGGTCCATCCATTATGTAATGATTGAATATATCACAGTCAACAACGATATAAAATACTAAACTGAGATTTGAAAAGATATGTTTGTGCTATAACTATTGAACTAGGTAGATTTTTAGGATGGACTTTTGAGAATAGTAACAAAAAAATGTAGTATAGTATGAAATTATATTTCATTTCCTGTGAAAAAAATCAAGAAACATACACACACACACACACACATGCACAAATGATGTATTATCCTAGTAAAATTGCCTATATCAATAGTGATGTGACTATTATTAGTGATATGATTTGGTGATGTGATTACATTTTCCTTTACAATAATTTGTGTACCATGATAAACAATTATGTCTTACTGTTGTTATTTTTAAAAGTGAACAAAGTATGTAATCCCAGCACTTTGGGAGGCTGAGGCGGGTGGATCACAAGATCAAGAGTTCAAGACCAGCCTGGCCATGATGGTGAAACCCCGTCTCTACTAAAAATACAAAAATTAGCTGGGTGTGGTGGTGGCTGCCTGTAATCCCAGCTACTTGGGAGGCTGAGGCAGAGAATTGCTTGAACCCGGGAGGCAGAGTTTGCAGTGAGCTGAGATTGCACCACTGCACTCCAGCCTGGGCAACAGAGCGAGACTCCATCTCAAAAAAAAAAAAAAAATGAACAAAGAACACTTAGTATGGAAAAATATATGATTGGGATAACCAAGTTTTATAGAAAATACCTTTCTCTCTATTGTCGTTTAAAGTGTAAATAATTTTTGGCTGGGCGCTGAGATCCAGCCACTGCACTCCAGCCTGGGCGACAGAGCAAGACTCTGTCTCAAAAAAAATAAAAATAAAAATAAAAGTTTAATAATTTTTAAAAGAAATTTTGAATGTTGGTAATCATATTCTGAGTATCAGAAGTAATAATGGGGTACTATATAATGCTCAGTAATATATTGCTTTTTGTTTGTTAGGGATCTAGAATCTTACGTTGGTTTCTTTTTTTAATCATTTTTTAATTTTTATTTTATTTATTTTTTATTATTATACTTTAAGTTCTAGGTTACATGTGCACAGCGTGTGGGTTTGTTACATATGTATACATGTGCCATGTTGGTGTGCTGCACCCATTAGGAGATATACCTAATGTAAATGATGAGTTAATCGGTGCAGCACATTGGTTTATCACTTCTTTCCATAAAATCCTTGGAAGAGAGAGATCTTCAAAGAAGGCTAAGGAAAATATCCCCTGAGTTCACCTTACCACCCATAGCCTTCCTTTTGCCTGATCCAATGGAAGTCTAGAGAGCAGAGCCAAAGCAGCCTTAACACAGGCCATTATGACTTTTCTTTTTTTTTCTTTTTAATTTCTTTTTGAGAGATAGGATCTCATTTTGTCATCCAGGCTGCAGTGCAGTGGCGATCATAGCTCATTGTAACCTGGAATTCCTGGGCTTAAGGGATTCTCCTGCCTTAGCCTCCTGAGGAGCTAGGATTATAGGCATACACCACCATGCTCAGCTAATTAATACTTTTTTTTTTTTTGTAAGAGATGGGGTCTCACTATGTTGCCCAGGCTGACCTTGAATGCCTGGGCTGAAGTAGTGCTCTCATCTTGACCTTCCAAAGTGTTGGGATTACAGGCGTGAGCCACCTATTATGACATTTCTAAGTCTATAGGAGAGCATCAAGACTTAGCACTGTAATAGTACAAAAATGTGTCTTTGCCAGAATAAAGGAAACAGGACTAGAGGAGGGTACCATATAGGTTTATTTATACTTCTAGTGTTTCATCCACTGGAAAGCATGGCTGAACAGTGTCTCGATATTTATTTTATCAGATTAGTACTCTCACCTTTTGGAAGATGAGTTTCTTGCCCTTGATGCCCACCCATGCTTGAGCAAGAAAGAGGAAAAGAAAGATAGGACTTCTATTGCTTAGATGATTCAGGTTAAAAACTAAACATAAAAGGATATAATCTATTAAAAATTGCAACAATTGATAAGAGATGGAAATTAATCTTCAACTACTTTTTGAAACTTTGGGAGTTCATGAAAATAAGAGCCATATTTTTTTCCAGGCACTTTTGGTTTCTCAAACCATCTGTGCTTCAAGAATTTAGTTCATATGTCTTTAATTAATTTACACTTAACTCATCAAAATGTTGACTTGTTATTCCAGCTATTTGATGTCTCAGAAATCATACACACATTTTAATATATGTTCAAAAGTCTTTCCCTCTTTTGGATAAGGCAGTCATCATTAGCTAGCAGTAAACAGAACCTGGAAGAGCTTAAGTCTGATTCCAAATGAAAAACTAAGGAAATTCCAAGGGGTTTGAAACTTGGCAAACTACTTTTTACACACATGGTTACAAAATCATTAAAGTGATAAACACGAGAAATGACCAAAAGACATCAAAATCATCACAAGCATAAACAGAGTCTCTAGAAAGCAAAGACATCACTCGGGAGATTGAAATACATATCATATGAAGTCTATGTGCCTTAAAGGAAAGAACGCCAAGGTCAGCACAAACAGCCCCACAACAGCCAACCTGTATTAAATATTGTGCAGAAAGCAGCAGGCTAATTTTTCCATGAAAAAGGGCAAATGATATTCTGCAGAAGTTTTGATGACCTTATGATCTTCTTTTCTTTTAGGTAAAACATACTAAACACACATAGCCCTTAAAAAGCTCCTACATGTTTATATACATAGGCTAGAGGTAACTTTTCTTTTCCCCTGGATTGGATATGTTTTTAGACCAGAATATTTGAATAAAATCTATCATGGATTAATGTTTGATTGTCTAGTTTTACACCTAGCTTAGAGCTTAAAGCATGAATTAAATCTGAACCAATTCTCATAATACATAAGCACAGACTTTTATAGCCGTTTGATCCAGGAACCAGGTGTTTCCTTATTGAAGACAGGAAGGAGTTCAGAAACTGCAAACTACATAAGGTGTTCTGGGGTCAAATCCCATGCTAGGACCAAAGGAACCAATTCATGTCCAAGAATGGACTGTAGAGCAAAGCAGAGGATTCAAGATTCAGATAAATGGATCAATAAAAACATTGGATAGAAATGAATCAACAGGCACATGAAATAGAAGTGGATCAATAGGAACATGAAGCTGGAGGAATTGGAGCAAACAAGAGTTAGGAAAATGTCCTGTGGTCCTGTGGGGAGTGGAGAGGGCCAGAGACCTAACTGGAGGTAGAAAGACCACTTCGGGGTAATTCTCACGATTGCGAAACTCCTTAAATAGTTTGATTTGCTTTAAGTCCAGGGATAAACCCAGAAAGTAACAGAATTATCAGGGACAGAAGGAAACATAGTAGTCATCTCAAATCTCAACCATGTTTGTAAATTCTGATCCTTCTCATTTTTATTGATATGAATGTTTGTGTACCCGCCTGGACGGGTAATGTTTTTACCTAGCTGTACCCTAGCTAGTGTCTGAGCTAGGATGAGAGGCCAGAGGGTCTCTCCTTATTTCTGGTCCACCATTCTTTTTACTTTACCACATCCCAAGCTAACTAATCATTTCCTTTTGCTTTTCTTTCTCTTCCTACCCCTCCTCCTTCTAGTTTCTTTTCTCTTCCTTTTTTTTTTTTTTTTGGCTTTCATTGCCTCATTGACTCCCACTCTAACTCAAGATTGAAGAGTAGAAGTGACAAAGTATCATGCTCAAAGATCAACTGGAATTATTTTCAGAGGGGTCGCAGCGAAGCATGTTTGTTTTGTGAAGTTCAAGCTTATTTTCAGCATATGGGTTCAAAGCTGTAAACCAACCTTGAACCTTGGTAGCTGTGAGTTGACAAGATGGGACAGTATGTCAAAGAAAATAGGTTCAGAAGACTTGTAGAATGTCGGTTCTCTTTTAAAAAGAACATTTTGGTGAATTAAGTGTAAATGAGAACACACGGATTTTATTTCCCTTGCCATATGCGTGGTTTTAAAAATTAATGGAAAAATGTTCTTGGCACAACATGTTTTGAATTTTATTTGCCTTTTTTCTCTTATAATCTCTGGAAGATGGAAGCTGAGGAATGATGAAGACAATGGAATCAATGGCAATTGTGAGTTTTACATGTTTATGTAACACATGACACTTAGACTGAGCGGTAAGACCATCCAGTCTGAGAGCTTCCATTCTGAAAGCATTATATTTTTAGTGTTTGACCTCATTACATTACTGAAAGAAATATCCTAACAGGTATTTATCTGAATTAATTGTGTGGAAATCAGGGGCTGGGCTATGAGGAATCTATTTTACTGTAGGGAGCGTGATGCTTGAGTAAGGGTATGTAATTGGGCAATTAGAATAAAAGAGACAGTGAACTGCTTTAAATTTTTAAAGCTTTCAAAAAAATAAAATAAAACAACCTACTGGGTGATCTTTCATATGTAACAGTTTATCTGTCTCAGACATTTTACCTTGCAAAGTGTAACTAGGATCTTTGTAGAATATTGATTATTTCTATCAAGAAAAACAAACAAACAAAATGTCAGGATTCTCTAAGTCTTTTTAATTTTTTTCTTTTTGGCCAACTCGATGGGGGGACATTTGACAATTATTCCATTGGCATTTTGGAGTACTTAGTCAAATTATCCTGTTTGTTGTAGAAATACTTGTAATTAACTAAATAAATCTCAAATGTTTTCTATAGGTAGTTTCTAAAACATCCTTCTTCAAACTTGTATTTGTTCCCCGATTTGCCCAGGAACTTCCAAAAGAATATACAAATTTAAGTAAACTGTCTCTGGTTAGTTTGTGGTTTGGCTTTTAAAAACCCTAAAATGATTTAAATCAAACCATTTCAGACACTAGAATTGGAAGAAATCACAACAAAGCTATGCTTGTAATTTTATTAAAATGATAGGTTGGTCAGGACAAAAATACTCAACTCTATTGAGTGCCAAGATGGAGTTGGCACTTAGAATAGCCTGCCTGTTGATGGGGCCAGGCCATGTCACACAGCAAGAGCGCTTTACGTGGCATCAGCATATCTGTCCTTAAACATGTGACTTTTTTTGCATGTTGTTCCATGTATTCTAAGTAGAAGGAAAACTGGGCTACATTTCAAAATTTAAATATGGTACATGAAAGGCTTTGTTCACATTTAATTAAATTACTGTTTATGTGCCATATGTTTAATCAGACACTGCTTCTATCCTAGATGGAGGTAATGGGTAGGAATGAGGCATAAAGATTTTTTTCCCCTCTCCTTAAAGTAAAAGGTACAAATTGAGATGATTTTCTAAGAAATGCCATCACAATGACAAACTCATATGGCCACTGCTGTGACACAAGCCCTTAAGTGTTCACTTCATGGCTCATTAACTCTCAGAACTGCAAAGATAGGTAGGACCCTCAGCTCCAGAAGACAATACTTCAATTATTTTCAAGTGCAGTTTTCCACGGGTATACTGCCACACTGCCTTGCCAACACTGTTTTGTTTAGAATTTCAGATCAGGTTTATCTTTAAAGTTATTAATAAAAAAATAAAGAGACACTCACTCTTAATTTAAACATGCAAACTTAAATCATTAAAATGTAGATTCGATAATGTTTAATGCAACTTGAACTACAGACAAGTAGACACCTTTTAGGATCTCTCTGTTCAGGGGAAATAAAATTCACTTTGCGCATATGCCAAGTGTATGTGCGTTTGGAAGAGGAAGGAAGAACCATTTTTGCCATATGAAGTGAGCATGTGTTTTTCTTCCTTTTGCTGCTCTGCTGTTTTTGCCATATTTTCTGAGTTCAAGTCTCTAATCAGTTGGTGGAAGTGTAGATTTAAAGACATTTATTTTGGAAAACATGTTCTGCTAAAAGTTTGTAGTAATGTAAGCCATTTAATTCGAAAATTGGCAGCTGAAACTAACACTACGCTCACATACGCAACTACTCAAGTGTTTTAGTCTAAAGCATTTTGGAGCACCAAAGGCCAGGACATTATTTTTGGGTCTGCACACTTCTGAAAGTGAAAGCATCACAGTCAGGGGCTTATCTCCAATGCCACAAAATTGAAGCCTGAGGAAAACTCTTATGTGCCCCTCCTATTTGCAGTATATCCCACGTATACGAAAAGAGAGCTCCTCTCCTTTCACTTTGAAGGAAAATAAGAGGAAATATAAGAGTGCAATTTTTGGCCTCAGCAGTTGTCTTGGTGTGGTACTTGTGTGTGAGGAGGCAGGGTCAGGGGCTGATGTATTTTGTAGAGGGGACAGGCCAAGCAGTAGGGGAGGGAGGTAGAGAGGCCTCCCTTTGAATGGGATACACATAATGGGCTCAAATTAGGATGGGATCCCTCTTCAATTCTCCCCAAAGGGTGGGGCAAAGGAGCTACATCTAGTATCCTGGTTTGCTCAGTGAAAAGATGTCAGGATAGTGGTTAAAAAAAGCCTCTGGAACTATAGGGAATTAGCCATTTTTTTAAAAAGCATCTACCATAAACTAGGTACTGTACCAGGCCTGTTAGATAGATTTCTCATTTCACAAAATTCCTCAAGTAGATGTTTTGTTGGGTGAATAATATAATGGATGAAAAAACATGACAAGAATTTGGCCAACTTGTCAGTCATGCAACAAGGTGGTAGCACCTGGATTTGTGCAACGGAGTCTGACCCCATTCACCATCTCTCTATCTCTATCATGATCCAGATAAAATGATGACACAAATTGTGGAGAAGCAAATCTGAGAGAGGAGAGAGGTAGGCCACGGGAAGGGAGAATAAATGAACAAAGTTATACTCTAGTTGAGTGATGAATATTGCCGTACTACTAATTAGATTATATTTGTCCTAAATCCTTGATGGATGGTAGAGTAATGAATGCACACCATTTTTAAAACAATATTGTCATATTTCACAGTGGCTGAAAATCTACCCTCCCCCAACAGGCATAGGCACATATTCATCGAGTCTTTTCTGCCAGCTAAGTGCGACAGTTGTCCAAATCAGACAATTTTGAGTCATGCTCAGTGTCACCCTTTCCTTGACTCGTCGTGGCTCATTTTGCCCCAGTCCCACCTGATCCTTTCCTGTTTCCCCCCATTTCAGTGCAGGGTCCCCCAACCATTCTGTTGCACAAGCCAGGAACCTAGAATTTATCAGATTCTCCCTTTCCTTTTATGCTCAATCCTTTACCCACTTCTGTCCATTTTCTCTCCAGAATATCTCTTGACTCTGTCTGCTTTTTGCCATCTTTACCATACCACCATTATCTGGATTTCTTTCTTTTTTTTTTTTTTTGAGGCGGAGTCTCGTCTCCCGGGCTGGAGTGCAGTGGCCGGATCTCGGCTCACTGCAAGCTCCGCCTCCCGGGTTTGCGCCATTCTCCTGCCTCAGCCTCCCGAGTAGCTGGGACTACAGGCGCCGCCACCTCGCCCGGCTAGTTTTTGTATTTTTAGTAGAGACGAGATTTCACCGTGTTAGCCAGGATGGTCTCGATCTCCTGACCTCGTGATCCGCCCGTCTCGGCCTCCCAAAGTGCTGGGATTACAGGCTTGAGCCACCGCGCCCGGCCCATTATCTGGATTTCTATGATAACTCTGTACCTCTGACTTCTAATCCATTTTCCTCAAAGCGGGTGTAAAATTCTGTTAGTAATGCAAATCTTATCAGTTTCTGCTTGAAATCCTTCAGAGACAGTTAGGATCAAGACAAAAATCCTTATTCGCACTGCCTGGGAGGCTCTGCATAGGCTGGCCTCGTTTCTCTTTCTATTCTAATTTCATAGGACTTTCTCTTCCTCTCTTTGGTTCAGCCATCTTGACCTTGGAGTCGCTCAGACAAGCCGTGCTCTTTTCTTGCCTCATGGCCTTTGGAAATGCTTTCCAGGCTGGTTTAAATGGTCTCTTCCAAATCCATCTCTTCTCCTATGTCACTTTGAGCTTACCCTTTAGCTAGCTCAGCTGCCTCTTCCCAGTCAATGAGCTATCTTTCCATATATCCTCCTATAGAACCTGTTCTTCCCCTTTAACACATCTAACAATGTGATGAAATTCTTGCTTTATCCCTTAAGGAAAACTCTATGAGAGCAAAGGCCAAATCTGCCTTGTTTAGTACTCTATATACAGCACATAGCAAAAGTGCCTTTAATATATTAGGTAGCTAATACATTCTGTTGAATGACAAAATGAATGAATACCTCCTCTATCACCTTCAATTAAAGCAGAGCATGGGTCATCTTAGAACTCTGACAGTGGGTTCATTGAAGGCAGCCACTATGTCCTTTTTCTTATTATCCTTAGTGGCTAGCATGATTTCTGGTAGATTCTCAACAGTAAGCTTACTGAATGCACAAACTACATATATGCTGGGGAGACAGAATGTTGTTTCACCATGTGAGACCTAACTGTTTTATCTTCTAGGCAAATTAGGAAGCCCCATGACATAGCTTTAAATTAAGCAAATTCCTCTTGTATGAGTCAGGGTTCTTAAGAGAAACAGAGTCAATAGAAGACGTGTGTGTGTGTGTGTGTATCCTAAGGAATTGGCTCACGTGGTTATAGAGGCTAAGTCCCATGATATGCCATCTGCAAGCTGAAGATTCAGGGAAGCTTGTGGTGTAGTTCAAAGGCCTGAGGACTAAAGAGTCAATGATATAGATTTCACTCTGAATCTGAAGGCCTGAGAACCAGGAGTGTCAAGAGCAGAATAACGATGTCTCAGTTCAAGCAGTCAGGCAGAGAGTAAATTCAACCTTCCTCGGCCTTTAGGTCCTTCACAGATTGGAGGCGACCTGGTTTACTCAGTTTAACAATTCAAACGCTAACCTCTTCTGGAAACATCCTCAGAGACACATCCAAAAGTAATGTTTAACCAGATATCTGGGCATCCTGTGGCTCAGTCAAGTTGACACATGAAATTATTCATTGTATCTCTGTAGCCAAATATGCATCTCATAGTATTGAATCTGCATATTTGACTTTCACTGTATCTCAGAAACCTTTCAGGATTCTAGCAATTGAGATTCTTGTCTGCTCCAAATCTTATAGATCATTGGTGATCTTAGAGTTGTGGGAAAGCTCATGGAGACAGTTCAGTGACTCCAATAAATATTGCCCATAAATTCTCCATGACATAGTTCACATTGTCCAACTTAAAATTACTCCAGAGATGCTTAGAGGCATATAAAACCCAAAGATGCATAGATAGAAAGATATGGCAGGCTTTGTAAAATGTAATGACATAACCCAAAGACTTTAAAAAAACAGTTATGGCTAAATTTAATAAACTTGATATATTTCTTTTTACCTAGCTATGAACTATTTATATATTTATGTAATTATTTTTTGCCTTGAACTTTTAAACTGAAAGCTGTGCTCAATTAGTTATGTGTACATTCTAATTCTTCAATTCACATCCAAAGCCAGTGTGTATTTCAGAGATAGCAAATACACTTAGCAATTAGCCTGATCAATGGAAGTACTCCAGTTAAAAATGTTCCATAATAAAAGACAAATTACACACAAAGATAAATGATTGGTATGAAGTGAGAGTTATGTCTTAAAGTCATGTTCCTGTTCTGTAAATTATTTGCCAAGTTGTTGGTGTTTAGAAAGTTAAAGCATGGTACTAGATTCTGGTGGTTTGCTATGTCATCCCGAAGTTAGCATGTTCCTAAATAAGATACACTGAGTCACTTTGTTAAGTGTCCTTAAGTTTCTGTACCTCAGTTTGCTCTTTTATGTGGTACTGATTAAAAAACTCTTTGTACATATTTCATTGACCAGGTATGCCCAGCACTCTATCACTTACTGTAGTCTAGCACAATGACTATTCGAGAGAAATAGTGCAATACAAAATATATGAGTATCTCCTCATGTAGCATTATGCATACAATCTTATTACTATTATTTAAAGTGCAAGTAAGAAAAAAGAAAATAGACACTTCAACTTTATCAAATCTATTAGTTAATTACAGTGGAAAAGAGAAAGGAATCAGTGCAAGAAAGAAAGACATTATTTCAGTGGAGTCAATGTAATGAATTGAAGGTAGTAGCTACATTTAAAATAAAAGCCAAAAAACTTGCTTAACAGAATTAAAACTGTTGAATAACAGTGCTTCCATTTTTGTTCTTGAATGACAGAGTATTGTTTGAGACCTACATAAGTTGCCATTGACAATCATCATTTGTACAGTTTAAAAATCTGAGGGCTCTGGCAGCAGATACCATGGTAAACAATAAAATTTTCTTTTTTTCATGATATATTTTTATATTTGAAACAATTTCTATGTTATCTATTTTATTTTATCAAGAATTATATTTCTTTATTCAGCCTTCAAATTTAATTATTAACTACTTACTGGATTATAAAGATTCTAAGGTTAAAAAGCTAGTAAACTTTATAGATTCTATATATTGTACTTCTTGTTTGTAAAACTCAGGACACTGGTTGACCTGACTTACTGCAATTTGGCATCAATTCATCTTTGTGCCATTACTTGAGTTGTGGTTTTGAATGATTGCTTAACGGTTTTTTTTGGAGACTGTGGGAGTCTCACTCTATCACCAGGACTGGAATGGTGCAATCTTGGCTCACTGCAACCCCCACCTCCTGGGTTCAAGTGATTCTCCTGCCTCAGCTTCCTGAGTAGCTGGGATTACAGGCACTTGCTACCACACCCGGCTAATTTTTGTATTTTTAGTAGAGACGGGAGTTTCACCATGTTCACCAGGCTGGTCTTGAACTCCTGACCTCAGGTGATTCGTCTGCCTGGTCTCCCAAAGTGCTGGGATTACAGGCATGAGCCACCATGCCCGACCATTAATGGTTAACTTTCTATGTGTATCTTGTATCCCCAGAAAAATCAAGCTCTAAAGTTTCCAGCATGTGAAAAACACAGAAAAATTTGAAGGAATCTATTTAGTGAGTTCTATTACTGCCATTATATCCTTTGAGATTTTTGATTCTGATCTTTTTTATCTGAAAAATAAGGATATAAAAATCGTTGTCATTGCTTTAGACAGGTTTTGCATATTTGCTGCTAATACAAACTCTCTGTGCACATTTTATGGGCTGGTGATGCCCAGTGCTCTACCATTTATTCTAGTACAATGACAATTCAAGAGACATGACACAATATGAATAAATATTTGTAAGTTCTACGTGAGTTCCAAGATTGAGAAGTATTTTCTCCTGAGTCAAGTTCAAGGGCAACCACTTTGTTTGCATTCTTAGGATCAGGACCAGGTTTTGCAGCTGACTCTTCAGTCAGAGTATCATTAAACAAAAGATTCCTCATGGTGGAACTTTGCAGTTCAAATATATGATTGGTTTCATGCATTCGTGTTCCAGAGGTGAACCTTGTTCATGGCAGATGCAGACTGGCTTTCATGTGCCTGTTTCCCTCAGCTGCTGTTTTCTGATCTGTGGCTGTGCTTCTCTTCTGTCATCATTTTCCTGGCTCTGACAAAATGACAACCACTCTTTTGGATTCCTCCACATGCTCAACCACCGTGTCCAAATTCTGCTGCTTCAACACCGCTGCCTGATATGCTATGTCCGGAACTGCATGCAGGCTAATGTCATTTTACATTTGGAGTCTTTGAGAAATTTCAAAGTCACTGATCTCTTCTGCAAACATGTCTCTAATTATTTCTTTGTGGGTTGCTCTAAAATTACATTTCACAGCCAGTGGATGATCATGATTCAGAAAAGTTTCCATTGTCTCTTCCCAGCCTGGCTTCCTTGAAGAAATCTGGCCTTTTTGAATGCCTTTGGCAAAGAAACATGTTTTAGATTTCCCATAGTCATCAGGTTCCTTTTCTCTTCTAAAGGTGAAAGAATTTATGCTGGCCCTAGGCTTGTTAACATAAAGTAGATACAGCATGATCTTTCAGAGGTCTTTGTGATTGTTCTGCATGAAATTCTTGCACCACTGGACACCAGTGGAAACTGGGAGAAGTGCAGATGGGCAAGGGAATAGGAGGGAATTATTAGCCCATGAAGAAACGTCCAGGAGACATGGGCTCTTTCCCTGTCTTCTCACAACAAGGTACTCTGTCCTTTATCTCTCTTTTCTCCCCCTCCTTTTCTTCCCTCCTTCCCTCAATGTTTATTTTTCTTTTGATTTTTTTTTTTTTCTTTTCACAAATCTGGGTATGGACATCTTCCTCTGATGAAAGAGGGCTCCTCTCACGAGGTTGAGTTGCAGTCACCCAGGTTGAGGTCTCCACAAGAATTAGAAATGGCATCCTCACAAAGAAGATATAATTTTCCTTGAATTAGGACAGGTGAATTGATCCTGAGTTTCAAAGTTAAAATGGTATGTGACAACAAACTTTTATTAGACAAACAATGTGGTTTTCATAAGACAAATAGGGGCTTTTTTAGTTAGCAAACTGTTTTATTAAAAAGAACTGAACCCCCAAACTGGTAATTCACCAAACATGGGTTAAAGATGTTGTATCCAAACATTTTCTTTTTCCTGGGAAAAATATCTTGTTTTGTGTATTAAAATCCAAGTCATATACCTTGTTTCCATTTTTAGATGAATGCCCACTTATGCTACATGTCCATGTGTGTAGAGTCACCACATTTTAAAAGATTACAAATAGAACTCAGGTCTAAAAGTAATTACAGCAATAAACATAGCAGGAATTCAAGACTCCCTGTTTACCAGAATACTTCTTATAATCTCAAATTTGTGTTTCTGTATGTGTACCAGTTCCAGCTGGCAATCTCTTATATAGTTGTTTACCTCTGGCTTTTGTACCTGAAGATCTCAAATCATATTCACAACCAAACCTTATTTGACTTCCTATTATAGTCTGAAAAAATAATTATATATCAACTTCTATACATTTTTGTAAAATATTTCTATGCTATTAAAAAAATAAAAATATATTAACCTTCATGTGCTTAATGAAGTAATTATATCCAGAAAAAATTAGCTATGGAGATATTCATATATTTTATAAGGCATGTTCATAACTCTTTTACAGAATTAAATGGTCATATTTATGGAGTAAACATTGTGATTGACAGATACATATATAGTCTAATATGTGTATAGCTCAGTAAATGCTATATACATAAGTGCTATAATACATGTATAGTTCAGTTGCTACAAATGTAGTTTATTACATTTTCTCCAATACTTTTCCACATTTAAATATTAGGCAATCTGTCATGAGAGATCAGTAATACTGTCTGGTATATAAAATTTGCCATCAGTATCTTATTTCAACCAGAAAAATTCATCCACTATTACTGACTCATCACAATTACTTAGAGGTGGTCTTTTATCAAAAGATTAAATGCATGTTTCCTTAAGTACTTAGCATAGCTCCTTGTACTTAGTACATTCTCTATTTGTGTCAGTTTTTATTATTTTTGTTTAAGTCAGTTGGTCTCTATTGACAGTAAATGACAAACGAAATCAAACTTGCTTAAGGATTACAAGGCTTTTATTGGCTTATGAAAAGTTGTGGGCACTGGCTTCAGGCACAGCCAAATTCAGGTAGTCAATAATGGCAATCTGTCTTTTTCCATGTCTCTACCCTTCTTTCTTCTGGGTTGACACGTTTCTGAGGCAGGCTTTCTCTGCTAAGATGTCTGCCAGTGCTTCCAGGTAAATATCCAATGATCTTCAAGAACAGTAGGTGGAGAGTTTATTTTTTCTTATAGTTCTGATAAGGGCTTCAAATGTGAGTCTCATTAGTACTACTTGGACTGGTTTATACCACTTAATCATCCACGAGTGCTGAGTGATCGTGGATGACCAGGGCAGCCAGAATTCCAATTAGCCAGGCCTGGGCCACATTTCCCAGCAGCACCAGAACCATAAGGAAAGAGAGCATGGGAATCAGAAGGCGGACACATGCCAGTCTGGCAAAAAGAAAACAACAGATGTCCCCAGTCTTACTTCACACATCCCCCAAACATTTCCTGAGTCTCTGCTGCATTCCCTGTGCTGACTGTGGATGAGCAAGAGAGGTTGTGTGTGACTGGGAGGGGGAACGGGCACAGCAGGATGGGAGAGATCCAAAAGTAAAAGACCTCATTTCTCTCCTCAATGGAGAGACATCTACAGACTCTAAAAACAATCAGCAAAAAGGACTCTGTGATGAACTCATTGATATAGGTGGTCAAAATTCAGAGCAGGAGGAAACACTATGATTGGAGAACTAAGAGAAAGTGCTTCAAGCAGGGGTCTTGGTTGATGACCAAATGTAAATGGATGGAGGAGAGGGCAGGGTCTTCCAAGAAGTTGGTGGAATGTTTGCAAAGACTCACGGCTTTGATGGATGGAGTGTGTTGGTGAAACAGAAGAGAGCTAGTCTAGTAGCCTGAATATGTTGTGCTGGGGAGGAAAGGCAGGTCATGGTGGATGAGAGAAGCAAGCAGTTCATGAGGTGCCTGAGTGGCAGATGGAGCAGTGCAGGCAGGAACCAGTAAAGAGAGGCAAAGTTGTGACGATAGATTTCACATATATTAGGAAGCTGAATCTGGTAACAAGTTGCAGGATGTCTTAGAAGGAAGGAAGACAGCAGCTCACTAGAGTGGTGTGGAGGATACTGCAGAAAGTGTGCAATAAAGTGACAAACTGAGAGGGGCATGAGGCTGTGGGGAAGGAGAAGAAATGATACTGTTGAGAGAAATTTCAAAGGGAGAATCAGGAGGCATTTGAAGAGCTAGGGGGAAATAGAGGAGACAAGAGAAAATGACTCTAAATTGTCAAGCCCAGGCTCCAGGAAGCGGAGGAGTCATTACAATGTAGTGATAAGAGCAATCATTTCATAGTATTTATGGTGCTTTTCTCAGTGGCATTCCCCATCACTGTACTATAGCTGTTTACATGCATGACTTTCTTTAAGAATGATGTCTAATTCATCTTTGTCTCTTTAACAACATGAAGTTTAGTGTTTTACACATGAGTGAGTCAATGCATATCTAAAAAAGGAGAAACTGATTCCTTAGGACGTAAAAACTTGTTCATCAAGGAACTTAGTGGTAGCACGGCAACGAGGGTCATCTTGTCAATAACTGTCCGGTATTCCGTTCTCTGTAATCATATACTGCTGTGGTTCCTCTTCTTTGGGGAGAAGCGTATTTCTCCAATATGAACAGCCTGGCAAAAAGTTGAAGCAGGCATCCATGTTCTGTCAAACATAAGCTTACTGTGTATTTCCAGATTACACGGTTTTGCCCAGGATCTCTTTCGAAGTTAGAGCATCAGAAGCAAGTCTCCTTTCTCACCCCTTGAAATTTTTTATGTTTTCTGCTGAGTTCACTAATTTTTTAAAATTTCTGAGACTGTGAAATTTTTCAAACCAAACAAAACCTAACAGGTGACCTAGGGTAGTGCTACAATAGATGGCAAGGAAGTAAATGGTGAAACTTTCTGCAGTGTTTTTCAAGGTGTGGTACCGAGACCAGCAGCATCAGTATCACTTGGGAGCTTAGTGATGCAAATTCTTGGGCCGTATCCCAGATTTCCTGACTTAGAAATGTGAAGATGGGGCCCAGCAATCAGCATCTTAATAAGTCCCCCAGGTGATTCTGATGCATTGAAGTTTGAGAATCGTTGGTCTATGGCAGCATCCCCTTAATGATGTCTTTGAACCTTTGATTTTTATACTCGACCTTGTATCAGAATCATTGGGAGGGTTTGTTAAAGCACTGATTGCTGGGCTTACTTTTCAACCTTCTGATTCAGGAGGTCTGAGAATCTGCATTTTTAACAAGTTCCCAAGTGATGTTTATGCCGCTCACCTGGGAATCATGCTTTGGTGTCAGACCACAATAGGAAACCTCTTGTGAAGCTCACGTTTTTTAAACAAAGATGCCTCCTAAATGCCCTTGAAATTGGCTTTTGAAAGAGTTGTAAATTTCTGGTTGAATATATGTGTGTGTAGAACACAGTGACTCCGCCTGATCAAATGTGTAGTGCTGTGAAATATCAAAGCCATTTGCTGGGTAGTGCCAGTGAAATTAACGGAGAAGGCACAACATTGAAGATTCATACTTCTTCTCTATAAGCACTGATGTGTGGTAAGTTGCAAAATTAAGGTTGAAGCATTACTGAAAAAACCCAGGGCTGAAAACTCCCTTCTGATTTCAGATTCAGTTTTATAAAATGCTGCCTCGGCACAAAGCGATAATCTGTTTCCGAACACCCATTTGTGTATAGCAGGAGATCACATCAGTGAAGAAGCACCCCGACTCCTTATCAGGAGAGACTAATTGAAAGCTCCAATTAGCTAGGTGGTAAATGCCAGGAATTCTGAATCACAATCACAAGGTAGCTTGCATTTGGCACCCTAATGTATGGGGGCAGTGATGGTCACTGAGGGAAAGAGATGAGATTCTCTGCCTGCAGGAATTGAGGCTCTTGAAAGTAAATGGGTAAGTGCTGAGATTTTCTTTTCCTGTACTCAAACACCCCCATACTCAAATTTAAATCCAAGATTGCTGAGATGGAAGATGGGGAAGGAACATTGGCAATATAGGAATGACCAGGATGTTTGATGAGTGTGAAACTCTGGATTCGGTTTTGCTTCTTTCATCATTGGGATGCAGGCTCAGTGTATGATTAGTACATCTCCAGAGTAATTTGAATTTCCTAGAATGATTTTGTTAACCAGTGTCCTCTCCTGACCTCCAATCCTAAACTGCCTTTGAAAGCTTTATTTCTTTGGGGAAAGGCATTAGCTCTTCAGGAATTTTATGAACATTCTCACACATGACTTTTTTACATCATTAGAATGCTATTCATTTGTGTATTCGTTTGTTTATTCATTTGCCCACTCATTTATTCAGTAAATATTTATGAAGCATTCATTACATTTCTGGCATCATTCTGGGAATATAAGGAATGGTTTCCACCTCTGGGCCTCACTATCTCATCACCATATATGGCTTTAAAAAAAAAAAAACTACTTTCTTCATTGTGTATTCCTGGTCAACAATCTATAATATTAAACATATTAATATAACATGCCTGAAGAGATGAAATTTTACCTTTAAAAGTGGGAGAGAAATCATTTGAAAATTGCTACTAGTTTTCTGCTTCTAAAGATGAAAACATGATCTTCCTTTTATAATAGGTTGTCTTTTTTTTAGCAAAAGTATTCCAGAATCTGATTTTTTTCATTCATTGATTAAAAAAAAATATTTATTGAGCCACTACTCTGTTGAGCATTGTTTTAGATCCTTGGGATTTATTAGTGAACGAAAGAGACAAGATCTCTGCCCTTGTGGAGGTCACGTTTAGCTCGGGGAGAGAGACAATGCTGTAGTAAATAAATTATGTGATGTCTTAGACAGTGATATGTGCCCAGGGAAGGATGTTCAGGTAAGGGAGGGGCCAGGGTGTACTGTAGACCTGAATACATAGCATATATGCCCACACTATTCTTGAACAAAATATGTATTTATTCTTATTTTAGGTTTGGGGGTACATGAGAAGGTTTGTTATAGGTAAACTTGTTTCTTGGGGATTTGTTGTACAGATTATTTCATCGCCCAGTACCCAATAGTTACATTTTCTGCTTCTCTCCCTCCTCCCAACCTCTACCCTCAAGTAGACCCCAGTATCTGTTGTCCTCTCTTTCTGTTGAACAAAATTTTTAAAGTCATCACCACCCGAAAGCAGCTAGTTACCTCGAAATGTTATTTGTAGTATTGCAAAGTAGATGTTTCTTTAAATTTAGAGACTATTTTCTTTTAAAATATGTATTTAGACTGGACTCACCTTAAACTTGTTTGTTTTGGGGAGATGTGTGTGAGGCTCCAGCACTCCAG
Organism: Colobus angolensis palliatus; assembly: GCF_000951035.1. NCBI lineage: Eukaryota > Metazoa > Chordata > Mammalia > Primates > Cercopithecidae > Colobus > Colobus angolensis. The sequence goes on along the minus strand of NW_012119644.1, from coordinate 1,112,312 downwards.
CAGGAAATGTAACCTGTATTATTTCATTTATAGACAAGATTGTGAGAAGGATCCAAGGTGGACTTGGTAGAGAGTCCTGTCTGGATGGGGCACCAGGCCTGGTGAAATTCAGCATGGATGATTCTAGAGCTTGGGAATGTGGTACTGTGGAGACCTATCTCATCCTTTTGATATAAGTAGGGATGAGTATTCCCTCTGAAAACTGAAAATTCCTACCTTGGTCAGGAAATGGGAGGGCCTTTTATGGAGAGGTAGGAAGAACCACTTTTCTTCTGGGGCAGCACATATCAGGGGCCTGCTTTGTGAGGTTCAAGGATACCTTGTTTTACATGATGGTGATGTCTGAGCATAAATGTAGGTGATAGAATGGTAGAATTTTTCTTTTACATGAGAATGTATTTCTAACCAATAGTCATTATGATATCTAAATATTAAACACTTGAGACATTTCCTCAAACTGGAGTAAAATAAGGCTGTTCATTTTTGTCAGTATTCCTTGTTACAATTCTAGAAGTTTTGACCTACACAATAAGACATGAAACAAAGATAAAAAGTATAACTAATACAAAAGAGGATTATTACCTAGAAATGTCAAAAATAATTAGCTGAAAGACCTTTGTGATTTGTAAGACTCAGCTAAGTGCCTAAATACAAGGTAAATATCTAAATACCTAGAGAATTCTATTACACAAATATTATGCAGTTAGAAAATATAGTGAGAAAAAAGAAATTTCATTGATAACAAAATGAAAACCACAAATCTGGGAATTGCATTTCTGAGAAATATGTGAAACTTCTATCCAGAAAGTGATTAAAAAAAGAAACTATTCTAAGTAATACAAAATAACTGAATAGATAGAAAGCCAAACAGTAGTTCAGGATTAGGGGAAGCAGTGTTGCTAAATGATGTAGATTTGTTAGTTTATCTCACGTTAATGTATAGGTTTAATGCAATTACATTCAGGAGATTGCAGTAGAAACCTTTTGTTATTTCTATAGCACCCAGAACAGTGCAGGATGCAATATAATAACTTAATTCAACACAAATTAATTATATTTTCATGAGGCAGGAAATAGACAATGAAGTGAATGCATGGTCTATATTTCTACACTTGTGCCTCTGCTCCCATTTTTCCTCCATTTGGAATGCCATCCACCATCCACCTTGGCCATCTCAAACTCACTTCCACTAAAGGCCCAGCACAATACATATTCCTTGGACTACTAAGCCTACAACACTTTGGAGCTTCTTAGTACAATGGTACTGAACTAAGTGGTACTGTGTGTACCATTCTTTTGATGCCTCTAAAAACTGGGTGCCCTGTCTTGTATTACTTATTATCATGGTATTTGTAAAAGCATCATGTAGTATATAAGAAGTATTAAAGCATGCATGATGATGATATAACCAGCTTCAGGATGATGTTTACAAATGGGGAGGGAGAAAAGAGATTTGAATTAACTATGGCAAGACACCAATCTGAACGTGGGTGCATGGATGAGTGTAAATATTAAATACATAGCCGTTGATTATTAAACTATCATTGGCAAGAGCGGTGTTATACATCATTTGTAGGTGGACAATCATTAGCTTTAAATGTGAAAAACTCTCTTCAAATATAACCAAAGCAAAACATAGAATTGATCATCAAATGGTTTTAAAAATCTATTGAAAATAAAGGCTGGCATAAAATACATCTTAAGAAGAACTCATAGCCAATAGATTAATCTCTTTCAAATGTCAGCTAATATTGAGAGGACTGAAAAAACATTCAAAATTTTCTAGAAAAATCAGACTTTGATGTGGCAAGTATATGGGTTAAATAATTTTTTTCTTCAGGAGGGTATTATTTTCTCTCCATCTGACAGTACATATGGAAAGTAAGATTCTTTACTTTTGTTGCAGAAGATGAAAAACTTGTAGGCAATTTAACATTCAAGTTTGATCTTCTGAATACTACAAGGCATGAACTTCCAACGGGGAAGACATTAGAAAACTTCCATTTATTCAGGAGCCAATGATAATAATCTAGGAAGGAGTAAAGCCATTAAACAGAAAAGAGACCACTTATTACAGTGAAATGGAATCCTAAAGTTAATGTGTCATCCATTCAAAACAGCAGTGACTGACATTTATTGAACACTTTCTGTGTACTGGGTCCTGGTTAGGCCCTTTCTTCATATTAGCACATTTGCCTTTAATAAGAACTGTGTGAGATATTAGAATCCCCATTTGGCAGAAAAGGAGACTGTGGTCTAGAGAAGTTGAGTATAGCCGGTTGGGTACGTGTGGCTCACACCTGTAATTCCAGCACTTTGGGAGGCCAAGGCGGGCATATCACTTGAGGTCAGGAGTTCGAGACCAGCCTGGCCAACATGGTGATACTCCATCTCTACTAAAAATACAAAAATTAGCTGGGCTTGGTGGTGCATGCCTGTAATTCCAGCTACTCAGGAGGCTGAGGCACAATAACTGCTTGATCCCGGGAGGCGGAGGTTGCAGTCGATATTGTACCACTGCACTCCAGCCTGGGCAACAAAGGCAGACCCTGTCTCAAAAACAAAAGAAAAAAAAGAAGTTGAGTACACTTTTAAACTCAGAGACCCACCAGATTTCGGAAGTGTGTTTATAAGGGTTCTTTTTCCTTTTTTCTCACAGTAGGGGCAAGTATATTTTTAATCGTGTAGATTTATTACCTATTTCAGAGTGAACGCAACAGTTTTCTGAATGAGAGCTTTCCTTGATCCTGGAAGAATTCCATGCCAATTGAACACTGGTTGCATTCCATAAAATGATAGGAGCAAGTCAGGAGGAAAGACAGCTGTAATATTCAATTGTCTGTAACCAATGTGTTAGGAGTCACCGTCTTTCATCTAGACGGTACAGTTGCATTTTTAAAATGACATCTATTGCCACATTAGAAGCAACCCATAACAATCCCTTCTAGAATGTTTGTCTCAATTTTGGTTATTTAATGTCATTATACCCAATTTCAAAGAGCTCTTATGATAAACAGGCATAGTGAAAATACCAGATGAATAAGAGCTCATTTTCCGATTCTTGGAAGTCACTACTTCATTTTCTAGTTTTAAAATGTATTTTTTAAAGTCTCCAATTTCCTGGTCTTACGAGTTAGTTTCCTCTTTAAAGGAAAGGCTTTCTTAAATTATATTATTAATGTAGTTGTAAATGTCAAACAACTTCACAGCAGATTCTCCAAAATTTTTGACATTGCTCTGAAACAATGAAGTTGTCGTGCACATATATATTGTTGGTGAACTTATTGTAAAGAGGAAAAAATATATAAGTATGACGGTCGCAGATATGTAAAGTCGTGCTGTGTTTCTCAGGTGAAAACTCTGTGTCAAATTCTCGCTTAGGGCAAATTTAAGCAGCTGAGTTATAAACCCATGAAAAAAGAGGGCAGACTGGGGATGCTGACAGGCTCTCAACTCCAGCAGCACCAGCAGGTGCAACTCTCAAAGTGGAGCAAACCCCAGGAGGCGGCAACATGGGTCCTGGACCAGGTCCTAAGGAGTTAGGAAGAGCTGGGGATTATTTTATTCCAAAGTGTGGTTACATTTGTGGCTTCAAACTATTAGCTCCTTTTCTATAGGCACAAGGTACAGTTACACACAAACAAAATACAAAATAATTGGCAACATCTTTTATTGCCCTAATTTAACATTATTAAAACAACACAATACTGTTTTGGAAGAAAGTGGTAGAAGGCAAATGCTCTTAAACAGAAGTTAAGTCCCAATATGCTGGCATATTATCTACACAACATGGTTAGATTACTTTGTTTTCCTGCCACGAGTAAGCCATGTATACAAGGAGATAAAGGAATCCAGAAAGATGTTTGACATTCCCAGAACGAGTTTGACACTTTTAAGAACTGAAGGCAGAAGAATTTCAAGCACATTGAGCTTTTCACAAAGCAGGCATTCAACGTTTGTTGCAAGTGGTTCAAAGTAGGTGAACAAATAAAAAACACTAAAGTGCTTTCTTAAAAGACACATTCAGAAAAACAACTAATTCTAAATATTGACACATATTGACTCTACTTTTAGTCTCAAAAACATGTCACCAACTTCAACAAAAAGAAAAAAGGATAGACACAATAAGTGCAGCAAAATCTTGAATAATTGTTGGATCTGGGTGTTGGGACCATGGAGGTTTATTGTATTATTATTTCTATATGTGTATTTTTGAAATTTTTAATAGATGTTTATTTTAAAAAGTTGTCACCTAAAGAATGCATTATTTGATGATCTGTTCACTTCCTGTTTGTTTGGTGGTATGTATTATACCCAGTTCAAATAGAGTTACAAATACCTTCAACAAAATGTCCAAAAGTTTTCATTGCACTTGAGTTTTACTGCATGAAATATTGTTTGAAGTGTAGTACTGAGATTTACAAGTTTTGATTATGGCTTATGCAAGGAAAACTACTTTCTAGAATTGCCATCCATAAATGACCAACTGGGTCCTTTCTGAGAGTGGCAAACCCTTAAAGCTGTCAACACACTTTGAAAGGAGTACTGCAAACATTGAATTACCTCAGATGTGACCTAAGCAGAATAGTTAACACAATGGACAGATTTAAAGAAATTGGGGGAGAGATGAAATTTTGAAGATGTCTTTGTAAAAGCTGTCAAGCCCGCAATTCTACCTGGCATGACCTCGTTTTTAATCTTCTTAACTCAAGAAATCATGTTCAAAGTCTGTAGTCATCTTTTTTTTTTTTTTCCTGTGCTTGGCAGACCCTATCTGATCCAAGTCTAGCTCATAGAAATCAAATTTAAGGGCTTAGCGAGTTTCTTTGCTCCACACCTAGACCAGGGAGAAGGCAGCTGACCCTATACCCAGAGCACTTTTTCTTCAGTTGTTCTTCTGCCCCTCTGCGCTTGAGAGACAGCTGCCTCCTGCCTCATCTAGATGCCGGTTTCTCTCATTTCTATTCCTTACATGCTCTGTCTTACTGGATCTCTCCAGTAGCCACCCGATTTCCTGGCACTAGCAGCCCACTTTGTTCTGGTCAAACCCTGCCCTGGATGTTCTTTTTCTATTGGAATAGATTACCTGGAATAACCATGCACCTCCCCATCTCCACTCTGTGTATCTGTAACCACAATCTAGTTTTGCTCCTCTAGATTGGAACCCCCCTTTGTATCCTCCCAAACAGGCCTGGTCCTGGGCGGGTTTTGCCACACTTATGACACCACCTTCTCCTCCCTGGGTTTGGTCCTTTTTCATTCCCAGCCTGCCTTGGGGGTAATTTAACATTCTGCCAGTGGGTGAACTCACATAGAAGCCATCTAGCTATAGTGTGTCCTAAATGGAAAAAGCCAGTTTAAACAATGGGAGTTATGATGTCTATAAATCACTAAAGAGTTGTAAGTGCTTTCACTCTTCTCAGAATCAATGTACACCAGGAACTTAGCTAATTAGCATAATGAAAGTTAGAAATTGGTTATCAATGATAAAAATTAGTGGATTGTTACTAGGTTGCGGCAAAAGTAATTAAAGATTTGCCATTACTTTTAATGGCAAAAACTGAAATTATTTTTGCACCAACCTAATAATTAGCAAACTAGGTATCTGAAGTGATTTCTCATTGGTGAATTTAGCAGTATTCAAGATAATGTAGAAACACTTATCCTCATCACACCCACCCTTGCCCCAGGCATAATTTTGTCATGCAAATCAATTGGTCACCTTGATTTTCAAATAATCCTGTGTCCCACCACTGATTTGGAGGGTTTTTGGTCTCCTAACTCTAATAGATGATCATTTGCATCCTGCAGCTGTAAAATTATCACATTTCCTTCAGGTGAAGTCTTCAGAATATTTCTCTCTTTTTATTGAGTGCCAAAATGACATAGACGTTGGATTTTATCAAGGTTGCATGTGCCTACTAGCTAATAAATCTAAGTGTGACAGAATTTAGTAAGAGAATTGCTTTTGTTATAGTCTTAATTGAGAGCAGTGAGGTAAACGTCACCGCATACCCCCCACCCCATAACCATATGCAGCTACTCACATCCATCAGGGTGGCTCAGGTCACAAAGTGTAATAAATACATCTTGTATATTTACATAATTATATGTCTACCTACCTATCTGTTGAACCAAGGTTTTTGGTTTCTAAAGCCTTCTTGCTCAGGAGTTGGCAAACCATGACCCATAGGCCAAATCTGGAACACTAATTTTGTAAATGAAATTTTATTGGAACAAAGTCATGTCTCTTTACTGACATATTATCTGTGGCTGCTTTCATGCTACAGACAGAACTGTATGGCCTGCAAATATAAAAATATACTTATTGTCTGGCCCTTTGCAGAAAAAGTGTTTTGATCCCTATTGTAGCCTATCAGGGTTTCTCACCCTTCTGGATGAATATTTAAATGAAATTAAGAAAAAATTCTTGCCAATTTTATCCAGAACAAAAGTTCTCAACACATTAGGAAGTGATTAAGGGAGAAGGCACGATCATGTGTTAAAGACTTGCCTGACGGGAATGGAAGGTAGAGGCAGGATCCTTAAGTAGATGTCTGTTTACCCAGACATACAGATGATAATGAAGAAAATAAAGGTCTCACGCCTTTGAAACTGAGAACTGTCATGGGTCTCTCTCATTCTTTTGACTCTATTTTGATTTAGTTTTTCAAGTCAGGCCTCTAAAGACACTCTTGGCTTTGCTTTGTGAAGGGTCAGGAAACGTTAAGGCAGTTTTTGCTGGTCAGTGACAAAGAGGGGACAGAAAGCATCCAACCTCTTGAAGTTGGAGTTGAAACTGAAGGCAGAATTGCTTTGATCCCCTTCAGGAGGCCACCAATTGTTGGTCAAAGAGTATACCTATGGAAGGTTCCTTCCTCTGAGCTTGTGATATATAGACCGTCCTCTCCCCTGCACATTACTCTGATATATTAAGTAACACTTTTAATATATTTGCTGCATTTTCACCAATAAACTTATCAGAAGAAATAAGCAACCCTGTGTTCATATTAAAGTTTCAGAATATAAGTAAGTATTAGGTGGATTTGATAGCTTTTAAATATTGAATTAAAAGTGATTATGGCTAGGCTTTTCTTTCACTGTTAATAATATTTTGATTTAGTTTTATATGTATTTGCTCCATTAACTGAACATTCACAAATTTATTGCAGAAACTTTTCACAAACTCACTTGCCATATTCTAGAAATCATGATACAATCTTCCATATCTAATAACTGGTGTTGGCAGAAAAACAAATTGGTAGTAATGTGTCTTACTTCATTGGTGCTGCTGTAACAAAATATGTTAAGCTGGGCAATTTATAAACAACAGAAATTAATATTCTCACGGATTTGAAGGCAGGGAAGCCCAGGATTGAGGTACTAGCAGTTTCGGTGTCTGGTGAGGGCCCTGTCTCTCTGCTTCATCCAACAAGATGGCGCTTCATTGCTGCATTTTCTAGAGGAGACAAAGGCTGTGTCCTCACATGGTGGAACATGGAAGGGCAAGAGAGGGCCTAAGCTAGTGCCCTGTAGCCCTTTGAAGGCAGTAATCCATTCATGAGGGTGGAACCCTTATGACCCAATCCCTTCCTCAAAGGGCCCACCTCTTTCTACTACCACAATGGGGATTAAATTTCCACGTGAATTCTGGAAGGGACATATTCAGACTCTGGCACAATGTTAACTTTTATTCATTCAGTCCTAAAATAGTGTTAAATGGTTACGGTGTGCCAAGCTCTGTGCTGGGACAGATCTGGAGAATTTAGCATGTGAAGCATATAATAAACCAACAATGACTGGAATGAGTCTCATCAGAGAGAAACCAAGGAGAACAAGGAAATTCCGTTCATAGCAATGGGGATGGCTGATAGAATCTGAGATTGAATTCCTGACACAGGGAGTAATCAGTATACAATGATGTGAAGTGGAATGTGCATCAAGTAAGAAAGAATGAGTGAAGTGTCTCAGATAAAAAATTCAATGTGTGACTTGTTTGAATTCTGTAGGTAATAGGTGGAAGATATTCTAATTGATTTCAACCAACCATGATAGACCATGAAATAGGAAAAAATATTTAAGCCGGCTAGGTTAAACAGATGCCCTGTGCCCTACCTTCAGGCAGGTACTTTATTTTTAGAATTAAGAAAAATCTTGGTACATTTTGTAGCATTGCTTAGGTAATTTGCTACTGAAGGAAACTGTACAATTCTGTGAAAAGAGGATTTTCAGAAAAAGAAAATCATGACTGTCATACAGATACAAAAATAAACATGTCAATTAATTGAGGC
>NW_012119644.1:969434-1101972 GCF_000951035.1 Colobus angolensis palliatus | reverse complement strand
TGCTGAGGGTGTAAACCGTGTCCAAATCCGAAGGCCTGGGGACCAGGAGTGCTGAGGGTGTAAACCGTGTCCAAATCCGAAGGCCTGGGGACCAGCCTGGGTGACAAGAGTGAAACTCTGTCTCGGAAAAAAAAAAAAAAGGAAAACATTTGGCAAAAAAAGTATCTAGATCTACAACTATAAAAATCTGTGATTCTATATTTAAGACATAAAAGAGTATTCTAGTAGAGTTCCTCAAAAGCAAGTAATTTCAGATAAGTTAATTGTTCACATTTTTTAACATTATATACTCATTCCTGAGTATATGGTAATTAATATACAACTTTTGCTCTGACACTTAACATTTTTGTTAAAAGTCAAAGACTTTTCTAAAAATTTTATAAAAGTGACAGAACTTCTCAGAGAATATTTGTCCAAAAACTTTTTAAAATGCATGCCAACTGTATATTTTTCAAATTATTTTTACCATGACAATGAGCAATGAGAAAATAACAAAAACCGTAATACACACACATTGGTTACTATCTGTGAGTCAGTTACTGGGTTAAGTGGGGGCTTAGAGGCATTTTGTAGTTTACTTAGTCATGTGTGAATGTGGAGCTACCATGTCCAGAGTGTTGCTAATCACACTGAATAGACATCAGTTTGGTTTTGAGATAAGTAGATCATGTGCAATTAAATAAAACCTAAATGATTGCTTATGTGTACACCTAAACTCTCAATTTGCTGTTCTATGTAATATTAAGTATCAAAAATAGAGTGTTCACTTCTCATAATTTCAGTGTGAAAATGGAAAGGATGAAAAAGAAAGAAGAGTGCAACTTTAGCCAAAATAATTATATAGCTCACAGAGGAGACATCTGCAAAGTATAAAGAAAATAGACTGCAGGGTCCTGATTACATGAAATGGGACCCAAACTCTGTCCTTTCTTAGTTTATGATGTCATGCAATCCCCTGACTCATTTCTGCAGAATTCAGTTACCCATCATTTGTAGAGTAGTCACATAATTTCCCTCAAGCTATCCAGAGGAGCTACAGAAAATAAAACAATGACTTTATGTCATTGCTTTCCTAATGCCCTGGGAACTATTCAGCCCACCCACATTCTATCAAGATGCCATTATGGGAAGAATAAGCTCTTTGTAACACAAGGCAATATAATTTCAAGAATGTGGTGTTGTGTGTGCCTGTAATCATTATAAAAATATCTGTTCAAGTAACCCACGGCTGTCTCATGATTGATTGCTTTCATCTAATTCTGCATCAGATCATTTGAATATAAAATTATCAAAAGAAGTTCTTCCTTAAATTGAAAAGTCTAGTTTGCTTAAGAATTCTACCCTCCACACCTCTCAACTTGATGTTCTAAAGTAAGGCCAGAGCAATCAGGTCATAGGGTGGCCAAGTTGGTTACTACTATTTACCACTTTCTTAATAATTAACATGGATCATGTTTATGATGACAACAGAAAGGATCAATAGTGAAATATGGATACAGAATATGGTACTGTTTTGTTCTACTTCAGTCTGGTTTTCTACCCAGTCCATGACTTTTCTTTTTTATGATGGAGAGAAGTACAATACATTCTCTCATAGTTGGTTGTGTTTAGGGATCTCTGTGTTTACTGGGAGGCAGTTTAGCAAACTGATTAAATGAACAGGTTGTGGAAATGAGACAACCTGTATTCAAATCCAATTGCTATTTGTCTGGGGCAGTGGTTCTTCAGCTTGTTAGCATATTGGAATCACCTGGAAGGCTTGCTGAACCGTGGATAACAAGTCCCCATTCTCAAAGATTCTGATTAAGTGGGTCTGAGATAGAGCCCCAAATTTGCATTTTTAATGTTTCCAGATGGTGTTAATACTGTTGATCTAGAGACCATACTTTGAGAATCACAAATGTCAATTTATCTGAGCCTAAATTTTCTCATCTGTGAAGCAGAGTGTTAATAGTTTCTAATTAATAAGGTTGTTAATTACTAAGGGATAGTTTAGGGGAAAAATTCCCAAGGTTTGTTATTTTGATATAGATTGTAACCAACTGAATAAATTGTGCTTTTTTGGTTGTGCTATTTAAATAAATCTTATATATGATGATCTGAGTTTTCATGAAGGACACATGATTAATGAAATAGTTCTTTGCTTTATCAAGGATTTTCAATTTGATCATAGGAATACTGATCTTCTCTGTACTGTTGAGAGCCAAGTTTGATTTACACCCAGGAACATGTTCCAGTCGTGACAGACACTACTGGTTGCTTTCCAATTATTTCTTTTTCTTTCCCTTTCATCCTTGACTCATTCCTGCAGGTATCCACATTTCTAAGAGTGGCCACATACTTTAGGGGAAGCTGGATGTATTTCTGTCTCTAATGTCATGATTAATCTAAGCCCCTTATGGGTGTCCTGTTCCATGAGCACCGGATGTAGCTCTGGTCAACAAGAAACTCAGGTGAGTCTTCTGGACGTACTTCCAGGAAATGGCCTTTGTTCTCATAAAGCAACACTTAGACTTGCCTTATTTTTGTGCTAGCTTTTGAGGTTCCTGTACGTACTGCTGCAGTTGTCCCATGACCATAAGGGGAGTCAGCCTAAGGACAGCCTGAGGATGAGAGAACAGAAAGATGGAAAGAAATCCAGGCCTTTGATGATGTGATTGAACCATAGAGTTAACTAACCCTGGAATTATTATACCTTCATGCTCCCTGTTATTCAAGATAATACATTTTCCTTATCGTTTAACCATTTTCAGTTGTATTTTTAGTTATTTGCTGCTTAAGGTGTCTTAACTGATATATGAATTTATGAAGCATATTAACCTTGAAGTTAATTAAAGTTATCAGAGTAGTGCTATTCCATGGGTCTCATTTTAGCTGCAGCATTAATGGAGACAATGTGACTGTGTAGATTATTTAACTTCTCTTGGCTTCAGCTCAATCATTTGTATAAGGATATTGTTGAGCTGGATCATTTCTAGAGTCCTTCCAACTTTTAAATGCTGGGACTATTTGATTCCATGCATCTGAAACATATTGATGCTATATATATTACACAGTGGGATTACACATGTATAACCTAGTAACTACATAATGCAAGGACAGATCTGTAATAAGATAATCACATATATACTTTTATAATAATTTAGTATCACACTGATCATATGCTCTGATTTACCCAGCATGAGTATCCAGTCACTACTATGGTAGAGTTGGAAATTATAGCTCTTTAAATGGTACTGTAGCAAGAAGTAATAGATTCCTCATAATATTTATAATTTGGAGGAGGAATAAAAATAATACTTTTCAAATGTTTTCACATGGCATGTTTAAATATGTAAATATGGACATGGGTGATCATTTTAAGTTAAAAGTTTTCCATTAAAATGGTTAGAAATGAGAGCACCATTTTTTTTTCTCTTGAAATATACACACTTGGTATCTCCTTTATCTTTATGTATCTGCAAGAGGGTAGCCACATGGGGTGGAAACACATAAATTCCACCTGTGTCCAACCAAAGTATTGCTATTATGGTAGGGACATATTTCATAAATTGTGCGACTCAGTCATGTAAAAATATGGTAGAAAAGTTTCTCTATAGATGCACTAAAGTTGGCTTTTGGCCCCATACCCTCTCATGGCCAAAAAAAAAATGTTAGATGAAGCATGTCACTTTCTGTTTTTTGTTTGTTTCTTTTGGGAAAATATTTATTCAAGATACCCTCATGGATGCCTTCTGCCTCCCTTTGCTTTGGTTCCAGGATGATTATATGACACTAGGGAAGGGACATGTGGTTCTGGTCATTGGCATCCAATCCCAATGGTTTCTACTGATACACAAACATTTCTTTGCTCTTAGATCATGTATCCCTGTTATGTCTACAGCTCATCTGTCCATGGTTACCATTCTTTAGTCACTGGACCATGAAATTCCTTTCATATACTACTTGTCTTGACTATGAATGTGTTCATGTCAGGTCCACCAACTGCTCAGCTAATTCCTTGTTCTTCCTGGAGACAGAGGAAAACAATAGACACTCTCTTACTGCCCACTAGGTGGGTGAGCAATTCAGGGTGAGTGGCTACTTTAGGCCCTCTCTTTTTTTTTTCCTTTTGATTCAAATATCTCTATATCTTTGTATGTGTATATGTGTCTAAATATGCTATCTGCTCTATTACTGTCATATCTTTGTGGTGTTGGAAGTATTTATGAGCTATGCCTAATTAGGTTCCCACTTTGTCTCCTCTCTGAAGACCAGCACGATGTCGAAATGGGGGCTTTTGAGTAGGTGTCACCACCATCTTAAATCTCACCCAAGAAGCAAGATACAAGTTTGTTCTCTGGTGGCCACTCCCAAGCCTCTTTTGGTTCTTTATGGAACAGTCTGTTCTGGGGCTTAACTTTGTGGGGGAAGCAGCAGAGATCTAGGCTCCCCAGCTTCTGATCCCCAGGTGTGCCCTCTGAGTATTTTCTTCACAGTTGGCTGAATGTTTACATCTGTTCAGGTTAGAACACCGTACTCATGTCATCTGACATTCTCTCAAGTCATTTATGGCCTGAATCTTGCTCTGTGAATCCCTTAGGTGCCTGATCTTGATGTGCAAAGGCACATGTTTGGACAAAATGATATCTTAATAAGCTTGATCTTTGATACTCAAGGCACTGCCTCTGCTGTGAGTTCAGAAAGCAGGAAACCAGAAAGGAAACGAATGCCTGAAGGAAACGCTGTTGAAATTACTTCAGAATTTCATCTTGCCACACTCCAAAAACCAAGCAACAAGATTTTCCCTTTTTCTTGAAATTATGTGTGTGTGCATACCTATTATTATTATTATTATTATTATTATTATTATTATCACTAGAGATGGAGTCTAGCCGCTCTGTTGCCCAGGCTGGAGTGCAGTGGTGCGATCTTGGCTCACTGCAAGCTCACTGTAACAGTGTTACACCATCCATGAGGACAGAGACCTCATGGCCTAATCACTGCTGAAGCCTCCCAGGTTCACGCCATTCTCTTGCCTCAACGTCCCAAGTAGCTGGGACTACAGGCGCCCGCCACCACGCCCGGCTAATTTTTTTTTTTTTTTTGGAGACGGAGTCTCGCTCTGTCACCCAGGCTGGAGTGCAGTGGCTGGATCTCAGCTCACTGCAAGCCTCCCAGGTTCACGCCATTCTCCTGCCTCAGCCTCCCGAGTGGCTGGGACTACAGGCGCCCGCCACCTCACCCGGCTAGTTTTTTATATTTTGGTATTTTTAGTAGAGACGGGGTTTCACCTTGTTAGCCAGGATGGTCTCAATCTCCTGACCTCGTGATCTACCTGCCTCGGCCTCGCCTATTTTCTTTTAAAATATATCAGTGAGATGAACCATCTTCTCTAGCTCTCCTTTTCTCTCTCTCCAGTCTCTGTAACTTCCGGCCTCCATCATGTCTGCCATGGTCACAGCTTGCTTCTCTTCTCACTGCCATCCCATCATTTATTGCAGGCTTTTATTGCTTTTCTCTTTCATTACTGCAAAAATCTACTGATTAGTTTCTATGTTTCCCCTATTATAACCCCACCCCACATGGAGATTGTCCGTTCAATCATTCATTCATTCAAAAAATATTTACTCAGTGTCAAAAGGTACCTGGTCCTGGGCTAGATGCTTTCGATCTAACATTGAGAGAGGGAACAGACAATCTCTCCTTGAAGGTCTTGGAGTCTTTTAAGAGTGAGACTGAAAACTAAAGGATTAAAGAAGTATGGCAAGAGTTATGATGGCAGAAGTACAGGAAGCAATGGGTGAACATAGCAGGGTCATCTAATCTTATCGGGGAGGACAGGGAACACTTGCTCCAGGCAGTGATTTTTTAATATAAGCACTAAAGGATGAAGAGGATTTAGGCAGAAAGAATATTCTTGGCAGGAAAATGTTCTTGTGAAAAGGATCAGAAATGAGAGAGCATGTGTAAGAGAAATTCCAGTTGGCCAGAGCCTAGAGCTTGAGTGTCTGGGAGTGGGACAAGGCAGAATAGGTCTAGAGAGATATCAAAGGCCATGCTAAAGAAATCTGGTTGTCATCCTGAGGGCAATGGAAAGTGATTGGTGGGCTTTCAATAGGAAAATAATTGAATCATTTTGGGGGTGTAGACATATTTAGTTAGGTAGTGGATTAGAAAAAACCGAATGCAAGAAAAAGCTGAGGTAATCAAAATGAGAAATAATAACTAACTGGATTAGAGTATGGCAGTGGAAGGGAGAGATGTGGAAAGATTTGAGGCAGTACTAGGTGAATAGGCAAGGGGAGTTGCCTTCTGATCTCACCGTAATAGATTATAAACTTTTTGAGGACTGTTGATTTGTTTGACTTGTATTTATTTATTCATCCAGCAATTATTATTCATGACATTGTTAGATGGGGAGCTTATAAGGCATTGATCTCCTAGTAATGGGGACAGAAAAGGATCTAGGAAAGTGTGAAGCAGAGTAAGAGTTCTTATAGGGAGGTAAAGTAGAATCTGATGAGCTCCAGAGACAGCCTGAGTCCAGTGGTGGTGAGAACTTTACAGCACAAAACCAGTGTTTTTCAGAAATGATGGCACATATTTACTAAATTGTTCTACTTTTACAGTTCAGAACTCTTGTTCTTTTCTCAGATATTAGAAAACTTAACAAAAGAAAAAAGATGTTTTTTCTTTTATTCTTAAAACCCATATTGTTGGTTTTTCCCCTTATTTTTTCTCACTGCTGGCAGATTAAGAGTTTGTATATATTGGGCAAGATGATGTGCTGAAGAGAGTATGTGGTTTAACTATGAAGGACTGAGTGATTTCCGTAAATTACATAACAAAAATGGCGGCTTGCTGCAGTGTCCTCACAGGACTGAAGGGCAAGGGAAAGTGAAGGGGACCAAACCTTCTCTTTCATAATAAACATGCTCCCATGATAACAGCATTACACCATCCATGAGGACGGAGGCCTCATGGCCTAATCACCGCTGAAAGATCTCACGTCTTAATTCTGTTACAATCGCAATTAAATTTCAACATGAATTTTAGAATGCACAAGCATTTAGACCATAGCACCAGCATAACCCTGGATTAAATTCATTCAATCCACATGTCTAGGAAAAGTAGATTATTGCTGCAAAAAGTGGAGAGAAAAAACGTTGCTGGGGAAAGTATCTGCCAGTGTTCACCATGTTCTGGAAGAATGTTGCACTTTTAAAGTGTTTTATTCAATTCTCTTATATAGTGCTCTGAAAATCAATTTAGAGATTTATCATCAAAACCAAAGTAAGATTTTAGAGAATTGGCTTTCTCCATTGTGCACCCTTCCTTTTGAACCACTCCTAAGCTTGAGCGAATTGAGTGAACTTTGAAACCGATTTGTATTGACACAATAATCCCCCGTGAGGTAATTGGCTTTCCAGACTCTGCAAGTTGGAGTCAGAGATGCTGCTTAGGAACTTCTGGGCACTGACTCTGCATTTTTTCCACAGGAAATGATGCTATCGTATGACCATGTCACTGTTGAATGGGCTTAATATTTGTAAACATCTCCTTAAGTGGAAGCATTCATTGCAGAAGATGCATAAAAGCCTTCTGAATAGTAATGCTGGCTCCATTTAGAAAAGTTTCTCAAATCTCTTATGACCCTACCTAGTTTAGCCAACATTACTGGCAGATGCACACACTCCATAAAGATTTTAAGGAACCAAGGAGCATTGCGTGGACATATGTTGCATTTACTTCTTTTTGTGGTGGTTGCTTTTCCCCAAGTTTCTGTATTCATAACTCTGTCTCTGATCGAGTCTAGATTCAGCTATACAGAAGGCCCTGTTGTGTGGAATCCCTTGATAGATTTGGATATGCAGCTCTGTGGATACAAGCTGGGGCACAGAATTGCTTTGCATAATGGAGGAAAAAGTATGTGGACCAGGGGATCCAACAGGAAGGGAGTGGAGCCTGGGTAATGGTAAACCATGTTCTCCATAATGTTTTTCTCTTAGTGGCCCACCAATATTCAGCAACATTGATTAAAACTCACGAAATTACTGGTGAGAGTGGATTGCTTTTGGAACCCAGAAGATAGGTTGCATTTCCCCTCTAGTTTTGCCCAGTACAGTAGAGAAAAAAGCATCCAATGAATAGAATAAAATGCTTAGAAAGCAGAGCTGTGGAATTTGCAGCAAATCTTGGGAATGAGTTTGTTGAACTTGGACAGACCCAGGAGTCCCGAGGACTGTACAAATGGGGTGCCAGGCTATCTAGGGGGCAGTGGTCTCACCCAGGCTGTATCTGTATATAAATGAAGTTCAAGTATTTCCATTTATTTTTGTAAGAAGGTGAAGCATTTTCTCCACAATCTTGTAGAGACTATGAATTTATTTAACAAACCATTTATACAAAGGTGAACTCCACTAATTCTGGAGTTAAACCTGATCAAAACACTGGAAACACTGTGATAAGTTTAACCTCAGAGAAGTTTTTTGGGGACTTCAGTAGATGTTAGCTAATCACTCTGAGAGTTTAAGTTTCAAAGTTGCCCTAATACAACCACTACAGAAAATTGGTTGCAAGGCAAAATATAT
This sequence comes from Colobus angolensis palliatus, assembly GCF_000951035.1. Taxonomy (NCBI): domain Eukaryota; kingdom Metazoa; phylum Chordata; class Mammalia; order Primates; family Cercopithecidae; genus Colobus; species Colobus angolensis. The sequence goes on along the minus strand of NW_012119644.1, from coordinate 1,093,399 downwards.
ACATATTCTACAATTCAACAATTTCACTCTTGGGTGCATACTCAACAGAAATGTTTGTATACATTTACCAAAAGACGTGTAAAGATATTATTCTAGAAGATCATTCTATAGATCATAATTATTCTAGAATGATCGTCTCGAATGTTATTCTAGAATGATCTTTTAGAATAATATAATTATTCTAGAAATATTATTTATAGAAGCATTGTTCTTAATTGCCAAAACTAGAAACAATACTAATGTGCATTTTCAGTAGATGGACAAATGAACTGTGGTGTTGTTATACAACGAAGTGCCACATAGCAATGACAAAGAACGATCTATGTCTACATGAATCACAATGATGAGTGTCTCACAATGTGATCTCACAATGACTTCATTTATAGAAATTTCTGAAACTGGCAAAACTAATGGTTATCCTGGAAGTGGTAACTGTGATAAGAAGAGGCATGTGGGGACTTCTGGGCTGCTGCTAATTTCTTGATTTAGGGGATAGCTATTTCACTTTAGGAAAATGCACTGAACTGTGTACTTATGATACATACAATGTAGTGAATTGAATGTTGGCCCCTATAAATATATATGTCCATGTCATATCTTGGGGTCTGTGAACATGACCCGATTTGGAAAAAGAGTCTTTGCAGATGTAATCATATTAAAGACCTTCAGATGAGGAGATCATTTTGTATTATTTGGGTGGGCCCTAAATTCAATGATCATTGTCCTTATAAAAGACACAAAGAGGAGAGACACACAGATAGAACAGGAGGCAGAGTGGAGGGTCCACAGGCTAAATACCCAGAGAAGACAGCAATGTGAAGATGGAGGCAGAGATTGGAGTGATGTGCCCATAAAGGAAGGAATGCTTGGAACCAACAGAAGCTAGGAGAGAGGCGTGACATGAATTCTCACTGGGAAAGCATCTTGAGGGAGTGTGGATGCCAGGTCCTTGATTTAGAACTTCTGGCCTCCAGCACTGTGAGGGAATAAATTTCTGTTGCTTTAAGTCACCAAGTTTGTGGTAACTTGTTTCGGCAGCCCTAGGAAACTCAGACATACATATTTCTTTATATGTTCTATATTTCAGTAGAGTTTACATGAGAGGGCTTCCCTGCATTTAGCAAGTGGTTGACAATGATGTAAAGATCATTTTAACTTGATCTATTTTAGATATTTTACTTACTTACAATAAAGAAGCACATGAGCTTAAACTTGTGTACATGCATAGGCATTTTCTGTCCTTTTGGGAAAAAGAATCCAGTCTTGCCTACCGAAGGCTTGTTGGCAGGTGCCACACTGGAATCTGCCTTCCATGGGGATCCGGCTTGCCCTAGCCTCTCTTGGTCTCCACTTATTATGTGTAATATTCTTAACAAAACTACATATAACTTTTTGTAGGCCACCTACAGTCTCTTTCATTATTCATTCCTGTATTAAGGGCAAGTTTAATTTTTAGGAACTCCTGAAAAAAGCCTAGGATACTAGGAAACCCAGCTTTTGCATGGTATTGCACATAAAGATGCAGAGATCAGCATCCCCAAATGACTAAACATACCTGCAATCTTGACTTAAATTTGTTGGAGAACATTTAAAGATATCAAATTTGTAACTCATTGCAATCGCTTTTTAAAAATCTTTCCTCTTTTTCTCTCTAACTTACCTCTCACACTTTTTAGGCACCCAGAAGCCTCTCTCTAGGCAACATTCGCCATCAAATCTCTACCTAACACTCTTTCTGAAATTTAGCTCAAAAGAGTTACTTTCCTTCCTCTTTGCTTTTGCCTATGATTTCTCTATTCTCCCCTGAACTAACCTTGATTTTTCCTTTGCAAATTTCCTTTTTTGCTTCTCCAGTTCTTGCTTTCTCTCTTGTCTTCACCATCAAGCTTCAAGACTTGAATTCACAAATTCAGCTTCTGTCTTGGGAGGCAAAGATGAGGGCAAGTGGAAAAAGGAAGCTTTTATTTAGGTGGTGAGGGTGGGGAGACAGTTGGGGAGAAGTAAGGAGAAAGAGATTGCAAAGACTTAAAATATTCTAACAATTCACATCATATTAATATCACTTAAGATGACAAAGACTTGTGGTGGCTGAGGCTTAAACTGGCCCAGGACAATTCTTTCATTGATTTTAGCATCTTTTTTTTTTTCCTCTAGAGTACATGCAAAATGAACCTCAGCTTCTATCATGATAGAAGTGAACAGGCACATAAATACTATTTTCCAAGAATGAGGCACTGCCATGGATATTTTACCTATTTAATATTCACAGCAACCTGGTGGTTATGAAATTCTTAATTTCAGTTTTACAAATAAGGATCCAAAGTAACAGAAAATTCAAGGTCACATGGCTAAAATTTATCAGGCCGAGACTCACACACAAGATTGTCTGCTGTCAAAGCCCAAGGCTGCTCAGGGGTTTAATCATGGTTCAGTAATATCTTTGAGCACCCGCTGGGTCATCAGGCACAGTGTTGGCTGTAGAAACAGAGACAGAAGATATAGTTTCTGGCTTGAAGGAACTGCAGTGCTCATATTTCCACTACAGCTCCCAGATTCTGTTACATGTTTCTACTTCTGTTTCAAAGGATCACATTTGGAATTGTAGCTTATGGTTTTTGCATGTTTCCTTTCATGACTTGTAATAAACCACAGGAATAGAAATTTCTTCTATAGTTGCTCTGTTTAACACATAGCATTTAAAAATCAATTGAATATTTTATAAACAATAATTTTGAAGAACTTTTTATTGGCTCATCACTGAGCTAGGTGTTGTGCCATGGTTAATCCGGGGGAGAATCAGACACACTCTGACCCTCAAGCTGTTTGCTGTCTAGGGAGGAAGATAGCTGTGACCGAGTTCTGATAGCTAAAAGTGGTTAGAAGCTTAGAGCAGATGTAAACATCTTGCTCTAAGGAACCAGGTGTGATGAACAGGGAAACTATTGAATAATTTCATATTTGTTCTGTTGGTAGCATTTATAGACAGTATGTAGCTTATATTGTAGTTATATAGACTAATTTGGAGAGAAAACAGAGTATTCATTGAGATTTGGGTGCTAAGTATGTTTCTCATGTTGGAAAAAACCATGAATTTTGATCTATTTTTATTTGTAATTTTCACCTGGAAAAGTAAGTTTGCCTTAAATGTGGAAACTGGCCTTTCATGAAGCCATCCTTTCATATCCAATTTTCCAGTTGAACTGATGGTTTCTGTTTCAGACCTTTTACATGAGTCTGGGGGGAAGCAGTGATCGTGAAAAGGATACCAAGACAGAAACCATAAGAAGGTCATGCTAAAAACTAAAAGCAGACGGCAGAGATAGGTGGGTTCATTTCTCCTCATTTTTTCAAACACCTGGTCCACTATTGCTTAGAGTTTCAGGCAAACAAGGCTTGATTTTCTGAGAATGTGATTGCAACAAGGGTGATATTGTGTGTTCTTATGAAATGGTTTTGTGCACTAGGTACTTGATCGAGAATAGTTCAATGAATAGAAAACATTCTCTATTTCTTTACACAAGTAATACATGAATAAGTTCTTGATGAAAAAGTTTGTAATTTTCTTTTTAACAGCCTCTTCTCTACCTGTATATTCTCTTCCCTGTATTCATATAAATATAAAGATAGTCATTCTTCTGAACTTTTTAATATAGATTTATTTATAGATACATACCTACATAGTGTATAGTTTTAAATTATGTTTGTATACATAGGATTAAGCTGTTTTCTACTTGCTTTGTTTTCTGTTAACAGTATGACCTGGAAAAGTTTTCATGACTGTGTTTATATAGATTTTCCATGCTCCTTTAAAATACTAGGCAATATTCTACACTATGCATACAACGTAATTATTTTTAACCATGCCTTTACAGATGAACAACTGAGTTTCTAATTTTTTGATATTATACACTGTTTGATAATGGGTTTTCTCATATGGAACAAGTGGAAGTATGTCTGTAACATAACACTTCATTGCAGAATTGTAATAAATACCAGCAAGTTTCCTTCTTGAATGCTGAACTAATTTCACACCTCTTAATAGTGTATTAGTGTCTCTATTACCTAGATCTTTTCCAACACTGTGTATTATTATTTAAAATTTTGCCAAGGTGATAAGTGAAAAATAATCTCTTATGTTTCAATTATGAATTTCTCTGCTTACTAGAAAGTTTGAGGAAAATTCTCATGTGTATATTAGCTATTTTGCCTTTTATTCAGGAATTACCGGTGTCTGGCTTCGGGGAAAGCCCTGCTCAGATTTCTATGTAAAATTCTTGAGAAGACTATATCCAAATTGTGAGAAGACTGAATGCTAATGTGATTAAATTTCAGCTTTACTTGGTAATTTCTAAATTTTGAAATAAGTTATTTGTTAATATCTAAAGCTGTTTATCAGAATCACCACTTTTTCTTTGACTTTGCTTCTTTGGGGACCATTCTCACATATTCATAATCAAATTTGAACCTTTTGTTTTTGGTGCCTAGAATCTGATTCATTTGCAGTAGAAGACACTCATCGATAACTACCAGTTGTCCTAGTTTGTAACCCGTATCTGTCACAGGCTATCCTTGATACAAATTTAAGATCGATCCTCTCCTTTATTCCCTAGACATCTAGGGGGACAAGGAGCTAGGCCAAACTGCTTCCCTGCTTCTCCCTGCTTCTTCCTGCCACCTGGCTCCTCATCTCACCTCTGAGAAGCTCCACCTGGGATCTCTACCATTTCCTGGGTGTCCAGCAGTCAGAACTCCAGGCCCAGCAGGGCATGGTGGTGTGTGCCCGTAGCCCCAGCTACTCAGCTGGCTAAGCTGGAAGATCGCTTGAGCCTAGGAGTTCAAGGCTGCAGTGAGCTCAGGCACTGCACTCTAGCCTGGGAGACAGACTGAGATTCTGTTTCTAAAATATAAAAAAAAAAAATTTTAAAGAAAAAAAGAAAAAAAGAACTCCAGGCCTAAGTTCTCCCAATGGGATGATGTTGCCAACACAAAAGTGGTTTCCTGGAGGCAAATTAAAGGGAATTATCAACCTAAAACTGGACCTTGAATAAGACTTTGAAGGTTCCAAGGGGAAAAAGAAAGAAAATTTAAACTTTTCATCCAAAGATACCTAAGTTCCTAGTATTTCCTCTCTCGTGCTCCTCCCGTCCTCCCTGGCCACAGGGAAAAGGCATCTCTCCAGCCATGAAGTGGCGTCGTGAAGTGGTGAAGAGCAGGCACTGTGGCGTCAGATGTCTGGGGTGGCGTAGCGCCTCTGTCACTTCTTAGCTGTGGGCATGGCAGCTCCAGCGTAGCACCCACTGATCCTCCAGCCCCAGTTAAGTGTTCCAGGGGCCACAGCTCTAGATGATACCTGACATCTTGTGAGAGATTCTGACTCCGGATCCCCTAGCCACGCTGCGCCTGAATACCTAACCCACAGAAACCATGAGATGTGTAAATAAATCATTATTACTGATTTAAGCCACTATGTTTTGAGGGATTTGTTATGTAACATTCAGTAATCACTGCCAGCTGTGTGGCCTTGGGCAGCATCCACATGGACAAGATGATGATAATAGCACTTTCTTTATAGGATTGTTGAGAGGATTAAATAAGTCATATATGTCATGTGCCTATGTTAGTATTGACACATAGAAAGGCTATGTATTTGCTAACTATTAGCTCTTTTTTGGCATGTCAGTCTGCACCATATCTGACCTTTTTAAGGAAATCTAATTCCCAGGTCTGGCCCAGGAACCCAGTCCTTCCATCTCCCTTGACCAGGACACTATAGACTACAGCAGCTCATTCTCTGGAGTTTGAGTCAAGTGGACTAGAAAAGGACCACGCTTATTTGTCTGAAAAATATATATACACAATGTATCCCTAAAGATAATATAGTGTAAATCCCCATTTTCCAAAAGACAATTTATCTACAGTGAATTCTAGTACTTCACAGCACTCAGTAGGTCCTCATTTCTCATCTGTTTACTTTGTTCAAGTGCTTTCCCAAACAGAAGAGCTTCCTACTCCTAATCCTCACCTGCGCAATGTGCATCCTGAGCTTTCAAGGTTTAGATGTGGAAAAAAGAAGATGACAAGCTCTAAATTGGCAGGAGAATGTTATGGAGAGGTGGTTGGTTCTTTTTTGTTCTCAATATCCATTTATCTCACTTTTAGAGATATCGGGCCCCTACCTGTTTGACAGAGGATGAGATTGTAAAGGTCATCTAGCCCAACCTCTTATTTTGGAGATACAGCTCTCAAGTTGTCTGTCCTCTGTAGTAGTTACTGAATATCAAGTCTGAAAAAGTCCCTTGGGCCTGAGTTCCTTTCAGCACACACTAAACCTTTCCTTTTGTACTGTGCAGTGAGTGGACAAGAAGAGTTTCCATTGATAATTGTACCTTGGATATCTTCTCCATCCATTGCGCAACAGCTTTCTTGTCTGTTCCACCATAGACTGAGGAAAGAGGAAAAAGGCTGGCGTCTCCATCTCTCCTATTTCCTAGAAGTATTGTTGACTCATAGGATGCTTTCCAATTTTATGTCCAGTGTATTTTGAAATACTTCAAAGCCAAAGAGGCCTTTGTTGCTAACTTATTTCTGGAATAGCCCTTCGTGGTTATGGAATGTTCCTTGGACTTGAAATATTGCCTTACCCAGAGACTTTTTCTCTTCCATCTGTAAACACTGGTGGGAAAGGTGATTTGTCACATACCCCTACAATTTCCAGGTGTTTTGTTTTCCAATTTATGGGTAGGCTCTCAAAGTGGCTAATTAGTGGATCCTCCATCCTGTGGCTCTGCTTGCTGTGTAAACACATAAGGCATAGTTACTAGGTTCCAAATGGGATTTCCACAATTATTAGGGGGACTGTAAGGAAACATCTCTCTGAGAAAACTAGCAGAAACTAGTCTTTGCTGGAAACAATAGTCTTCATCTGGCCCCAAAGTTTTCAGCCAAAGAAAAAAGATGGGAGTTTGATATGCTGGAGTGGAAGGGGAGAAGCATTTAGACAGTCCATTAACAATCATGAGCCACAGTACAAACACGGGAGGTTTGCCTGAGTGTAGGAAAGCAGCAAATGTAAGAAACAATGAAACAAATTAGCAACAGAAGCACCAGCTCTGCCTCTCCTTTGTGGCATTATTATTTAAAGTTCAAATGTCTTTGATACGATTAAATTAATCTTTTTTTAGGATCCTGCCACATTTGAAGAACCACAAAAGGAGGCTGAGTGAGCTGAAAGAAATACACAAGTGGATCAGCAACATGACAGCTGCTGCAGTGAAATCTGGATTGTAATATGTCAGTTTCCAACCCATCACATATAATCCAGACAGAGACATAGCTTTTCGTCTGTCTCGTTATGATTTCCCTGTCTGGTGCGGTTTGGGTCACATCTGTTGGCTGCATTCTCATCTTCATGAGATCTGCATTGACTGATAGTTTAAACCCCGTGTTTATCTATGTCTGTGGCTCTTATTTCTCTCCCAGGGAAGTCTCCAGAGAAGCCCAGTATCCCCTGATGTGAGAGTCTTGCTTGGTTTTGTTAATCAACAGCCAGTGCCCACATTCAGGCATTCTGTATGTTTCATGCTAGGATATTGGGTGTGTTTATTACATATATCTTTTAACATTTGTTATATAAGAAAAAATTTGATAAAACAAAAACATAAACCTACTTCCTGAATGTATCAAACTGATTTAAAACAGAACTTCACACAATGAACAACCCAAGCTCACAGTTTCTTTGACTTTTGCATATTTTCTACTCATGCATTATTCTGTCATTTCATGATAAAATGATTGAAAAACACTGCTTTAATGCTCCAAACTTGGCTAGGGGCTATATAAGGATTTAAACTTTAGCACGCCTGTCTGTGCTCAAACCTTGGAAATCCTTTTGTATTTCATCCATTGCTAATGTTTCATATCTGCACGTTGAATCTAACCCTTGATTTCTTTTGTAGACATATGTAATCTGAAGGCATGCAACATTCTGCAAATGTTGGCCCATAGTTTTATTTCATAAGGTCTTATTTGGTCTGTCGACCAAGTTTTGATTACTTCCATATTGCTCTTAATTGCCTTAATATCCCCAAAGACTTTCCTATTCTGTGCATCCCTTTATCTTGGCTTCTTTTATCTCTTGCTGTGAGAGTACAAAATTGCTGACATATTCAATGTATTTAAATCCTGAGTGTTTTTGCAGAAGAGTTTTCAAATCTGTTTTAATTTTCTGATACTCAGCTGAGGACCATTACACATTCTGTTCAGTTAATCTGTTTTTAATCATATCTGTAAATGCTAAAGTTGTACATGAGAGAAATGATGTATAAAGTAAAACCAGACCAAGTGTACTTTCACATATGTAAAATTAAATTCTTTGTTCCACTTACAAGTTTTATTTTCCTATAGTTGTGTAGTCTTGACTTACTCCAGAGGTAATCTGCAAAGAGTTTATGGTACTCTAGTGATAAAACCCTGACTTTTTCATGTTTAAAATGTTTATCGATTATTACTTATCCCCTTGCTATCATAATAAAAATTGATGAATGTAAATGTACTTTTAATTCTATTTCATAATGTATCAGCTAAGATATATTCAGTCATAAATAACTAATAATTGCATTATGGTGGTATTGGCCATAAAGACAGTTGCTAACTTAACATAAATTCCAGAAGATCCAGGCTCCTTCCATTCATTTGCTCTTCCATCCTTGGGTAGTAGTCTATGATATCTTTCTTACAGTCATACCTATAGGCTTCCCAACTCGGTATGAATCTCACCTTTTTTGGGGAGAATCTTGGAAAACCTCACAGTCTTCTGTCTTATCTAGGCTGGAGTTGGACCACAGGATCACCCTGAGACTAGTTATTGGCAAAAAGGCAAGAACTCATCATGACTGGCTTATGTGAACCACAATTATCCTGGCTTTCTGCTTAATACTGTGTGTACAAAGAGTTTTGTTAGGAATAATGAGGCTGGATGGGGGATGGGAGTGCCGGAGAAAGGGATAGCTGTTTGCCACACTTAATAACTGTTCAAAGCTTAAGTCATGTATACAGAGGTCATTACTGCTGTGTTTAGACCTATGAAGTCAGCTGAAATGTTCTCAAGTGTTTATACATTACTCCTTGTATTTTAAAATAGCACATTTTGTTGCAATATTTTCTTCCTGAGTACAGTGAGCACTATGAAGTATACTATTCTACACATGCAAAAGGGAAAACAGCAAAAGCTTAGCAGCAAGGAGAAGAAATTAAAAAGAGGGAAGGAAAAGGACAAAGACCAAATTGTAATGCATTTCACTTGCAAAATCTCTTTTCTTGTATAACAAATGCACTGCTTTGTGTTTTGACCTACTGATGGTGAATTATTTCCTCAGAATAAAACTCCAGAGCTCAGTGGGTGAAGGGTTACAGTCAGTAGAGTATAATTCTGAAGAATCTAGCCAGTTATCTAAATGAGTAAATATAGGAATGTGGAAAGCCAGTGCCTTTAGCCATTAATCTTCTCACTCCTCTTACTCTTTGTGTGAGTTTGGTCCTCTATTTGTTCTGAGGTAGAACAAAAGTAAGCAGAAAAAGGTAATATAGAGAAGTAACACTTTTATTCCTAGGGCAGCCTCTGAGTTGACAATTAACTCTTAGCTCCCAGTTGAAGACTGGAGAAAATAATTACCCAAGACACTTCCTAGTTTACTTTGAAATTTAAAGGAAACATTACTACCTGTTTTACGGTTCTCTTGGGTACAAGTGACAGAAATTCATTTCAAACTGATTTAAGCAAAACAGGATTTGTGGGAGGGGAAGAATATTGGAGCAACACAGAGACTCACAGGGAGAACTCAGTAACCCAGACTTGACCTGAGCCAGGGACCGTGAGTGGCCTTGTAAATCTAAAATCTACTCATGTTTCTGCCTCTTTATGAGTTTTCACTTCTTCTTCTTCTTTCTTTTTTTTTTTTTGAGACAGAGTCTCCCTGTGTTGCCCAGGCTGGAGTGCAGTGGTGCAATCTCAGCTCACTGCGACCTCTGCCTCCCGGGTACAAGCCACTCTCCTGCATCAGCTTCCCAAGTAGCTAAGACTACAGGCATGCGCCACCATGCCTGGCTAATTTTTGTATTTTTAGTAGAGATGGGGTTTCACCATATTGGCCAACCTCCTGACCGCAAGGTATCTGCCTGCCTCGGCCTCCCAAAGAGCTGGGACTACAGGCATGAGCCACTGCGCCCAGCCTCTTAACTCAGTGTTCTTTATGTGGTGGGAGCCAGGGCCATGGGCAGCCTCTGAATCACATCCTTATTGGAACGTGATCAGAGAGGAAAGCACTATTTTCTCCAGGAAACACTTGAAACATTCTGAGAAAGGACTCTGATTTTTCTGGCTTGGGTCATATTAGCATGTGTAGAGCAGCTACCATTACCCTCTGGAAGGATCTGGAGGGGTGACAAGACAGTAGGGTGAGGAGTCCTGGGGTTAGTCCATCTCGGATTATGTTCTGCCATCATGGTTAGGAGTACCAGGATGATATACACACTCCCCTACCAATCCCCACTAGGACTGTGGCTGTGAAGAAGTATTTCTGGGAGAAGGGAGTTGTGAGTGGTAAATGTCCACAATGACACAGGCATCCCTCTCAGCATTCCTGAGGTAATTGTGTGGTTCTGACACGGAAAATGAGTGAACAGTGCTCTCCTGTTTTGTAATGAGCTGATGTGGACTCCACACAGTAAGAAAAAATACTCCATGGTGTGCATGATGCAACCCAGCTTTGAGAACCAGTTTAGGATCTCTCTTAGGCCCTACACAACTGAACTGAAACTGTTCTCGTAGAAGTTACTAGGTCCTCCTAAATGCCACTGCTCCTCTGTAACAGCCCCAGCTCATTCTGATTAGACTCACTGCAGCACTCTTATTTTCATTTATTCTGTCATTCAACAATATTATTTGATGCATCCTCGTGATTTGTTCAAAAGACAAGTTCCCTCTTCTCAGCAATACTTTCTAAGAGAAACAGGAAATGAAGTAAAGCCGAGATGGATCACTTAATTGCCACTTACAATAAGTACTATGAAGGAAATAAACAGGATACCATGACAGAGAGTCAGTGTTTATGAAAGTTCTGCCTACGTAGGATTTATTTGTTCATAATTCTTCTTAAGGAAAAGAAAGAAAGAAAAACAAAAAACAACAATAACAAAAAACAAACTCTCCTCAAGAATGGCTTTGGTAGCAGTCTCTCTCCTGGTCTGCCTTCAAGTTCTTTGATCTGTCTTTTTCTGGACTGGCTTTCTCCGTCTCTTTCTTTGTGACATAGGCAAACCCTGAGACCAAATAATGAATGAAGTGACTTCAATTCTCTCAGTCCCTCTTTCTTACTCTGGGGGCCTTTCCTCATTTATCTTCTGCTTCCTGTTATTTCTCTTACTATGCATGAAAAGTAAATTACTGATCTTCTTTAAACCTCCTCTCCTAAGAGAAATGCCTAAGAGAAAGCAAAGATTCTTGTTGGAAAAAACTGGTTAGGGAGAGGGAGGATCGTTTGGGGAGAGGTCTTTCCTACACTTTTCATGTTGCCAAAGCAACACCTTAGTCCAACTTTTCTGAGTAGACGTGCAACATATCAGGGTAAGACAGTCTTTATTTTTCCATTTGTATCCACTTTTACAGTTTTCCATCTGTATTAGTTTTTCTTGGTTCTGAACATGTTGATATGCTTATAAACCAATATTGTCATTACATTTCATCAATATTTAAGAGCAGGTAAGTAACAATGTTAAAGAAATCTCAGTGCTGTTTGGACTTGAGACGCTTTTCTCCATCATTGGACATTATTAATATCCTTTCTAACTATCCTCAGCTTTCCATGCAGCTGAATGCCAGGTTACATATGCTCACCAGGCAACCAAAGTCCAGGATAAGGGCCAAGCTAGTCATGTCTCAGCTGTCTTGTTTTCTCTCGGGATGAGTTGGTCTTCACCTCATTTTCAGGCTGGCCCCATTGTTTTGTAGTGATGGAAATCTGTCACCAAAATCTTGGTGGGGCTTCCCAGAATCCAGGCTGTGCTGATGTAAGTTATGGGGCCAAAAGGAGTTGTGGCTTGGCAAAGTGACATTTTATTTAAAATATTCTGGTAATGTTTATAAGGCACATTAAGCACTTTTATAATATTTTAAAAATCAAGGAAAGTTACTTGATATTATCACATGTCTTCCAAGGAAACTGTTTTGAAAGTTGTAGTCCAACATTCCTAAAAACAAATAATTAGATTCCTAGCCTTGTAGTGACGGTGTGATCAGTCTCTCACAGAGTGAGCCTTTATTGGTCCCTCCCTCCCCTTTCTTACTCAGGCTACTCTCTAATCATACTTTGTTTTCTTTTCTAGTCTTCCCTCTGTTGCCACAATTTTTTTTTTTTTTTTTTTTTTGCTAGCAGGCTCAATTTTTCCAGCTGTTAGCTACTGGAGCTTTTTTATTATGATACATTTTTCTGAAATCCCTAGACTCCTTTATTTCTTAGGTCTGTCTTATAAGATAGTCAGCTCATGAAACAGACAATGGAGAGAATTTATTGAATGCTCACTGTGTGAACAGGAAAGGCCAAGGTAAGATGCAGAAATACTTATGGTCCAGTTGGGAGACACAATATAAATGCATGAAAATGACAGAAAAACTGAGATGAAGCAAACAGTGCTGGTAAGTAGCTCCAGATGGATAATTGAGGGATATCCAATTGGATCAGGTTCATTAGGAGAGACATTCTGGAAGAGAAAAATTGAGAGTGGAGGACAAAAGGAAGGACTGGAGCAAGACTACTGGGAAGAGGAGAGAGTGCTCTTGTTATTGCTCCACAGAGAGTTATATGGCAATTCACCTGTGGAGGTTTGCTTCTAACAGTCACCTTAACAATAGCCTGTATAGCACTTGGACTCCTGAGTGCTGGACTGGCTTCCTAGCTCTGTGTGTGTATTAGTCTGTTCTTACAATGCTAATGAAGACATACCCGAGACTGGGTAATTATAAAGGAAAGAGGTTTAATCGACTTACAGTTCCACGTGGCTGGGGAGGCCTCACAATCATGGTGGAAGGCAAGGAGGAGCCAGTCACGTCTTACATGGTAGCAGGCAGGAGAAGAATGAGAGTGAAGCAAAAAGGGAAACCCCTTATAGAACCATCAGACCTTGTGAGACTTATTCACTACCATGAGAACAGTATGGGTGACACTGCCCCCATGATTCAATTATCTCTCACCAGACCCCTCCCATAAACATGGGAATTATGGGAGCTGCAATTCAAGATGAGATTTGGGTAGGGACAGAGGCAAAGCCTACCAATGGGTGAGTGAGAACCAGTGTTGTTAACTGGGCATTCCCACAACTGTTAAGTCCTTTCAACTGGACATTTCTAAGGAAACTACGAGGTTAAGAGGTGGGTGTATATATTCATTTGCCTAGGGAGTTTGGTGAAATGGTAACTTTGAAAATGTTTTCTTTGCTAAAAAGATTTTGTTCCTGAAACCTGTTCTTTGTGAAAAATATATCTCCCCATTTGGAAAATCACATTGAATAGAGAAAGCGGCAGCTTGTGAAAACACATATTCAACGTGTTTCTTACTTTCTCAAGGCGATAAACTGTAGTTGATGAACTGCAAACCTCTCTGAATTATAGAACCTCTCTGGGTTACCAGGGGGGATTTTAACAGATTTTTAAATTTCTGTCTCTTAATTTTGTTTTTCTTCCCCCGGTAAGTCAATAAGTAGAGTGAACCTTACAGTCAGATCAAACACTTCATTCTGATCCCACGAAGCTTGGGTCCTTACCACCTGGATTTTTAGCAGTTTATAGAATGTGCCAGGGGTTTACGTGCACACTTCTTGCTTTTGCCTATGCTGCAAACTTGGCCTTAAATTTTGTTATCCTCTCTGCATTATCTCATGGGCAAACATCTCCTGCTTATACTCCAAAAGTCACCTAATCTCTCACAACAGTCTCTTTCTTCTTTTAGGATTAAGCACTCTTTCCATTGTATTCTGGAAAACACATTGATCAGATCTCCTCTGTGGCCCGGGGAACCATATTATCATGTGATGAGGGCATGCCTTTACATCTCACCCAATTTGAAATCCTCAGAGATAGGAGTGTGTTTTATTATTTTAATATTTCCTATCGTTAGCATCAGAAAAGGCAGATAGTGTTATGTCATGCTTACTAAACGTGAACGAATAACCTGCTTTTTGTGAATCCTATATTTCTTTAAGACGCCATTTCACCTTTTGTAGATTCTTGACAATAAGGGAGATTTCACCTAAATGTGTGTAACAATGCATAGAGTTTGAAAGTTTCCAATGAACTTGAGGTTATTGTTGCTGTCAAATTCTCTGGACACTTCTTTAACACACAAAAGTTTTTGTGTGTTAACAAAAGTCTGTGTTAACATTGCCTCAATGCTCAAATCAGACTTTATTATTTCTTTTGTGTGTTCATCAAAATCTCTAAAAATATAGGGGTTTTGGTACATATTTAAAATAAAAAATAGTGAATGAGTTTGGTATTGCAAAGTAATATATGGGAAAGTTATTTTGTGTAGTGCTTTCTAGTAAAAATCTATTTTACTGTTTTACTTTCTCAAGGATACATATAATCAGTATTATGCATTCTTTATTTTCACTTCTCTTGGGTATTTTATTTGCATTTTATATTTATTTCCTAAAAGTCGTAAGTATCAGCATTCTTGCAGATTGTTGATGAACCAATGGGAAGGATTGAAATGTAGATAATGTTTGTGCACATGTGTATATTGATGTACCTATTTAGCATTTATATAGAATCAAATTCATTGTAATTAAAAGGTTTTAGAGCTAAATACTTTGAGCTCTGCTTTCAAGGGTTTAGTAATCTAGTGGTGAAAATAAGAATTGTTCAGAGAAAAAAATGACGTGGGAGTTCAGAGGGTGATATTTCTCTCACTCTGCGAAACAGTGGGACATTGAGAGACTTGACTTCCTTCCTTCTACTTGAAGAAGAAAGGGACAGGATATTTTAAGTGCAGGAGAGTGTGCAAAGGCAAGGAGATGACTAATCTTGGGAACTGTCAGTCATTCAGCTTAGCTGGGGCTCAGAGTACACTGGATTTTTCTCTAGCCAGGATGTTACCTGCTCAGCCATTTTAATTCATAAAACTGAATCTAAATTAAATTGAGAAAAGTAGTCAGCTATTCTCCATTTTAAAGTATCGACTTTGGTTGTTCACTGCTTGCTTTTGAAAAACAAACACCACATATGAATCAATACATAGAGCATATACCAAATGCAAACCTGGCTTTAGTACAACTATAGAGACACATCCCCTCCTTATTAATAACACATCCCTAAGGTAGCCAGTTTATAGGGATGCAATCCACAGCAAAGAAACATAGGCTGTAGAAGGGCTGATTTCAGTGTTTATCCTAAAACTGTCAGGTGTACACTCAGAACATTGAAATAGGGCAAGTTCTCCCTGGTTCTGCACATTTGAATAATCGGAGTTGGGAGGGATGGGGGTAAGGAAATCATTCTCTATACAGCAATGGATGTTGAGTAGCAATGGGAATTGAGGCGCTGCCCTCATGTGCTTATAGCGGTATAGGTCTGAGGATGGTTGTGTTAGGAAGCACAAAAAACTAGATCAGAGAAAGAAGGGACACAAAAAATGGTAGCAGCAGGGTTAGCTCCAGGACAGACCACCGAGTTGGCAAAGTCAAGCTTTGATAACCTTACCTTTCTTCCCCTATCCCATATCACAATGGGTCAATGCTAAAGTCTCTTTCTGCAGGTTCTTATTTAAAGATGGCTATTTAATAAGAGCCAGGAGACAGCTGGGAACCCAAGAATGAGCACTAGAATGAAAGACCTGTTTATTCCTCACTTTGCCACCAGCTGGTCTTATGATCAGAACCTTATTGTTAATTTTACCTTCATCCTAAATGGCCCTCCTCTGTGCTCCCACAGCAGGCTTACAAGCATACCTCTTTCATTATATCCCAAAGACTATACTGACTATGCCATAGAGTCCTTCCAGAAGCACTTTTACTGTAAGAGAAGTTTTTCTTTTTAAGAGTGAAAAAGCCCTTGAGGTCACAAGGGATTCGTTGATAAAGGTGTATTGATAGGTGATGTGAATGATGTTTTAGCATCTTACCTTGTGACACAACAAACTAATATCTGTGGGTAATTGCCTTCTTCACTCATGTACCCTAGACCAGTCCTTCCTTCCTTCCTTCCTTCCTTCCTTCCTTCCTTCCTTCCTTCCTTTCTTCCTTCCTTCGTTCCTTCCTTTTCTTGAATTCTTGTCAGAAAAATAGTTGCAATGTGAATCTAAGAAAATAAAGATGTGGAGTACACACAGCTTTGCTTCAGATTCTCTGGACTAAAGACTAACACTCATCTAGATGCCAAAGATCCCATCAATCACCACAGTTTTTAGACTTCTAACTGCTAAGAAATATTTTGGATCTTCAGAATAGGTGTCCTTTGGGGGAAAGAAAGGGATAGATACTTTTTTGTTGACCTGTGCTACTTAAGTCTAGAAATTATGAAAGGGAAAGATTTGAAAACCGTTACTATAGTAGGACAGTATGTCTATTCCTTTCATCTTCTCTTCTGTACATTTTCCCTCTGTTAAAATAAAATTTGGCATAACAAATAATCAAAGTCATGCTCTTAGAGACAGTAATGTTAAGAAAAATATTTCTAGCTGGGCGTGGTGGCTCACATCTGTAATCCCAGCACTTTGGGAGGCAGAGGCAAGCAGATCACCTGAGGTCAGGAGTTCAAGACCAGCTTGGCCAACATGGTGAAACCCCATCTCTACTAAAAATACAGCCAAGTATGGTGGTGGGCACCTATAATACCAGCTACTAGGGAGGCTGAAGCAGGAGAATTGCTTGAATCTGGGATGTGGAGGTTGCAGTGAGACAATATCGTGCCATTGCACTCTAGCCTGGGCAATAAAAGTGAAGTTCCATCTCAAAAAGAGAAAAAAAAAAAACAAAAAAAAAAAAACAGGAAAAAGTTTCTGTCTTTTAGAAGCTGCACTCTCAATACCAAGTACACTTTCAGAAAAGAGGACTGGAGAAATCTGAGTTCATCATCCCAGGACCCTGGAAATAGTGTAGGGTTAGGGTAAGTGCAGAGTTGTAGGAGAAATCCTAACAAAGACAGGGAACAAGAAGAGGAAAGAGAGTAAGAGAGCAAAGAAAACCATCATTGTTTCTCACAGGATGGCTGTGTTTGGATTAAAGACTACTGGGCTGGACAAAGCCAGTAAACGTACTACAGTGTTTTCTAGTCTACATGTATGTTTGTGAATGGCTAATAGCAAGATGACTATTATCAGACTGTTCCTATATACTCTTGCAAACTTTGTGGTGCACAATGGACAATGTGTAATAAGAAATAATCCATTAAGTGAGAAGAATGGAAAATGTATTTGTAGCCGTTTAACCTAATGAAAGGATAGAATATTAAAATCCATTAATTATCATTGGAAAAAAGCATACCATGGGCTAAAATCAACAAATTTAAAAACAGAAAATCGATAGAGAAAATCAACAAAACCAAAAGCTGGTTTTTTGAAAAGACCAATGAAATCAATAAATCTCTAGTCTGGCCAAGAAAAAAGAGGGAAGACCCAAATTACTAATATCAGAAATAAAAGAGGGGACACCACTCCAGATCCTGTGGACATTAGAGGAATTATAAAGAAATACCATAAATAACCATGTCTATAAACTTCATCACCTAAGTGAAATGTACAAATTCCTTGAAAGACACAATCTGTCAACACTCACACAAGAAAGAATAGGCAGTTTGAGTAGGCCTGTACCTATTAAAGCAATTGAATCAATAATTAATAACCTTTCAAAGAAAGCACAAGGTCCAGATGGATTTAGTGGTATAGTCTCTGAAACCTTTAAGGAAGAAATTATCCTAATTATCTATAATGTCTTCCAGAAGATACAAGGAGAGGGACTATATCCTAACTCTTTCTAAGATCCAGATTAATACCAAAAACAGACAAAGACACTGTAAGAAAATAACCTGGAAGAAGGGCCAAGATGGCTGAATAGAAACAGCTCTGGTCTGCAGCTCCCAGCAAGACCAATGCAGAAGGTGGATGATTTCTGCATTTCCAACTGAGGTACCCAGTTCATCTCATTGCAACTGGTTAGGCAGTGTGTGCAACCCACAGAGAGTGAACAGAAGCAGGGTGGGGCATTGTTTCACCTGGGAAGTGCACAGAGCTGGGGGACTTCCCCTTCCCCAAGCCAAGGGAAGCAGTGAGGGACTGTGCTACCTGCCCTGGGATACTACGCTTTTTCCATGGATTTTTGCAATCTGTGGCTCAGGAAATTCCCTCATGAGCCTACACCACCAGGCCCCTGGGTTTCAAGTATAAAACTGAGTGGCTGTTAGGCAGGCACTGAGCTGTAGGGTTTTTTTCCATACTCAAGTAGCACCCAGAACTCCAGTGAGACAGGAGAATCATCCACTCTCTTGGAAAGGGGGCTGAAGCCAGGGAGCCAAGAGGTCTTACTCAACATGTCTCCCTCCCATGGAGTCCAACAAGCTAAGAACCACTGGTTTGAAATTCTCATTGCCAGCATAGCAGTCTGGAGTTGGCCTGAGTTTGGTGTGGGAAGGGGTGACCACCATTACTGTGGCTTTAGTAGGTGGTTTTCCCCTGACAGTGCTAAGGAGACTGGGAGGTTGGGACTGGGTGGAGCTCAGCACAGTGCAGCAAAGTAGCTGTGACAGACTGCCTCTCTAGATTCCTCCTCACTGGGCAGGGCGTCTCTGAAGGAAACCCAGCAGCTCCAGTCGGGGGCTTATAGACAAAACTCTCATCTCCCTGGGACAGAGCACCTAGCGGGAGGGGCATCTGTGGTCACAGCTTCAGTCAGACTTAATCTTTCCTGCCTGCTGGCTCTGAAGACAGTGGCTTATCCTGACAAGGGGGATTCTCTCTGCACTGCACACCAGCTCTACTAAGGGACAGACTGCTTCCTCAAGCGGATTCCTGACACCCCCATGCCTCCTGACTGGGAGAGACGCCCCGACAGGTATTGACAGACACCTCATACAGGAGACCTCTGGCTGGCATCAGGCCAGTGCCCCTCTGGGATGAAGCCTTAAAGATAAAAAGTAGATAAATCCATGAAGATGAGGAAAAAACAGCATAAAAAAGCTGGAAATTCCAAAAGCCAGAATGCCTTTTCTCCTCCAAATGATCACAACTCCTCTCCAGCAAGGGCATGAAACTGGAGGGAGAGTCAGATTGATGAATTGATAGAAGTAGGTTTCAGGAGGTGGGTAATAACTCCTCTGAGCTAAAGGAGCATGTTCTAACCCAATGCAAAGAAGGTAAAAACGTTGATAAAAGGCTACAGGAGTTGTTAACCAGAATAACCAGTTTAGAAAGGAACATAAATGACCTGATAGAGCTGAAAAACATGGTACAAAAACTTCGTGAAGCATACACAAATATCGACAGCCAAATCGATCAAGCAGTAGAAAGGACATCAGAGTTTGAAGACCATCCTGCTGAAATAAGGCATACAGACAAGATTAGAGAAAAAAAGAATGAAAAGGAACAAACATAGCCTCCAAGAAATATGGTACTATGTGAAAAGACTGAACCTACGATTGATTGGAGTACCTGAAAAAGATGAGAATGGAACCAAACTGGAAAACACACTTCAGGATATTATCCAGGAGAACTTCCCAACCTAGCAAGACAGGCCAAATTCAAATTCAGGAAATACAGAGAACACCACTAAGATACTCCACAAGAAGATCAACCCCAAGACACATAATCATCAGATTCTCCATGGTCAAAATAAAGGAAAAATTGCTAAGGGCAGCCAGAGAGTAAGGCCAGGTCACCTACAAAGGGAAGCCCATCAGACTAACAGTGGATCTCTCAGCAGAAACCCTACAAGCCAGAAGAGATAGGGTGCCAACATTCGACATTGTTAAAGCAGAGAATTTTCAACCCAGAATTTCATATCCAGCCAAATTAGTCTTCATGAGCAAAGCAGAAATACAGTCCGTTCTACATAAGCAAATGCTGAGGGATTTCATCACCACCAGGCCTGCCTTGCAAGAGCTCCTGAGGGAAGTGCTAAATACGGAAAGGAAAAACAGGTACCAGACATTGTAAAAACACACCAAAATATAAAGACCAGTGACACTATGAAGGAACTGCATCAACTAGTGTGCAAAATAACCAGATAGCATCATTATGACAGGATCAAATTCACACATAACAATATTAACCTTAAATGTAAATGGGCTAAATGCCCAAATTAAGAGACTGGGAAATTGGATAAAGAGCCAAGACCCATTGGTATGCTGTATTCAGGAGTCCTATCTCACATGCAAAGACACACATAGGCTCAAAATAAAAGGATGGAGAAAATTTACCAAGCAAATAGAAAGCAAAAAAAGTAGGGTTTGCAATCCTAGTCTCTGATAAAACAGACTTTAAGCCAACACAGATTAAAAAAGGGACGAAGAAGGGCATTACATAACAGTAAAGGAATCAATGAAACAAGAAGAGCTAACTATGCTAAATATATATGCACCCAATAGAGGAGCACCCAGATTCATAAAACAAGTTCTTAGAGACCTATTAAGATATTTAGACCCCCACACAATAATAGTGGGAGACTCTAGCACCACTGTAAATATTAGACAGATCAACAAGACAGAAAATTAACAAGGATATTCAGGACTTAAGCTCAACTCTTGATTAAGTGTACCTAATAGACATCTATAGAACTCTCCATCCCAAATCAACAGAATATACATTCTTCTCAGTGTCACATGGCACTTAGTCTAAAATCAACCACACAATTGGAAGTAAAACACTCCTCAGCAAATGCAAAAGAACAGAATCATAATAAACAGTCTCTCAGACCACAGTGCAATCAAATTAGAACTCAGGGTTAAGAAACTCACTTAAAACCACACAACTACATGGAAATTGAACAGCCTGCTCCTGAATGAATTCTGGGTAAATAAAGAAATTAAGGCAGAAATCAAAATGCTCTTTGAAACCAATGAGAATAAAGAAACAATGTACCAGAATCTCTAGGACACAGCTAAAGCAGTGTTAAGAGGGAAATTTATAGCACTGAATGCCCACATCAGAAAGCTGGAAAGATTTCAAATTGACACCATAACATCACAATTAAAAGAACCAGAGAAGCAAGAGCATACTAACCTAAAAGCTACCAGAAGACAAGAAATAACTAAACTCAGAGCAGAACTGAAGGAGATAGAGATACTAAAAACCCTTCAAAAAATCAGTGAATCCAGGAGCTGGTTTTTCGAAGAAATTAACAAAATAGATAGACAGCTAGCTAGACTAATAAAGAAGAAAGGAGAGAAGAATCAAATAGATAAGAAAAAATGATAAAGGAGATATCACCACTGACCCCACAGAAATACAAACTACCAAAGCAGAATACTATAAACACCCTTACACAAATAAACTGGAAAATCTAGAAGAAATGGGTAAATTCCTGGACACATACATCCTCCCAAGACTAAACCAGGAAAAAGTTGAATCCCTGAATTGACAAATAACAAGTTCTAAAATTGAGGCAGTAATTAATAGCCTACCAACCGAAAAAAAAAAACAAACAAAAAACTCAGGACCAGATGGATTCACAGCCGAATTCTACCAGAGGTACAAAGAGGAGCTGGTACCATTCCTTCTGAAACTATTCCCAATAATTGAAAAGGAGGGACTCCTCCCTAACTCATTTTATGAGGCCTGCATCATTCTGATACCAAAACCTGTTAGAGATACAACAAAAAAAGAAAACTTCAGGCCAATATCCTCGATGAACACTGATGCAAAAATCCTCAATAAAATACTGCCAAACCAAATCCAGCAGTACATCAAAAAGGTTATCCAACATGATCAAGTTGGCTTCATCCCTGGGATGCAAGGCTGGTTCAACATACACAAATCAATAAACATAACCCAACATATAACATCAGTCATAACAGAACTGATGACAAAAACCACGTGATTATCTCCATAGATGCAGAAAAAGCCTTTGATAAAATTCAACATCTCTTTATGTTAAATACTCTCAATAAATTAGGTATTGATGGAACATATCTCAAAATAGTAAGAGCTATTTATGACGAACCCATAGCCAATATCATACTGAATGAGCAAAAGCTGGAAGCATTCCCTTTGAAAACCAGCTCAAAACATGCCCTCTCTCACCACTCCTATTCAACATAATATTGAAAGTTCTCACCAGGGCAATCAGGCAAGAGCAAGAAAGAAAGTCGGTGTATTCAAATAGGAATAGAAGAAGTCAAATTGTCTCTGTTTGCAGATGACATGATTGTATATATAGATATCCCCATCGTGTCACTGCCAAAACTCCTTAAGCTGATAAGCAACTTCAGCATAGTCTCAGGATACAAAATCAATGTGCAAAAGTCACAAGCATTCCTGTACACCAGCAAGACAAGCAGACAGCCAAATCATGAATGAACTCCCATTCAGAATTGTTACAAAGAGAATAAAATACCCAGGAATACAGCTGACAAGAGATGCGAAGGACCACTTCAAGGAGAACTACAAACCACTGCTCAAGGAAATAAGAGAGGACACAAACAAATGGGAAAACATTCCATCCTCTTGGACAGGAAGAATCAATATCATGAAAATGGCCATACTGCCTGAAGTAATTTACAGATACAATGCTATTTCCATCTAATTCTGTGACATTGTTCACAGAATTAGAAAAAACTACTTTAAATTTCATATGGAACCAAAAAAGAGCCCATATAGCCAAGACAATGCTAAGCAAAATGAACAAAGGTGGAAGCATCACGCTACCTAACTTCAAACTATATTACAAGGCTACAGTAACCAAAACCGCATGGTACTGGTACCAAAACAGACATAATAGATCAATGGAACAGAACAGGCACCTCTGAAATACCACTACACATCTACAACCATCTGATCTTCAACAAACCCGACAAAAACAAGCAATGGGGAAAGGATTCCCTATTTAATAATTGGTGCTGGGAAAACTGGCTAGCCATATGCAGAAATCTGAAACTGGACCCCTTCCTTACCTTTATACCAAAATACCTCAAGATGAATTAAAGACTTAAATGTAAAACCCAAAATCATAAAAACCCTGGAAGAAAACCTAGGCAATACCATTCAGGACATAGGCATGGGCAAAGACTTCATGACGAAAACACCAAAAGCAATTGCAACAAAAGCCAAAATTGACAAATAGGTTCTAATTAAACTAAAGAGCTTCTGCACAGTAAAAGAAACTATCATCAGAGTGAACAGGCAACCTACAGAATGGGAGAAAAGTTTTGCAATCTAATCATCTGACAAAGATCTAATATCCAGAATTTACAGGGAACTTAAACAAATATACAAGAAAAAAACCATCAAAAAGTGGGCAAAGGATATGAACAAAAGAAGACATTTATGTGGCCAACAAACATATGAAAAAAGACTCTTCATCACTGGTCATTAGAGAAATGCAAATCAAAACCACTATGAGACACCATCTCATGCTAGTCAGAATGACGACTATTAAAAAGTTAAGAAACAATAGATGCTGGTGAGACTGTGGAGAAATAGGAATGCTTTTATAGTGTTGGTTGGAATGTAAATTAGTTCAACCATTGAGGAAGACAGTGTGGTGACTCCTCAAGGATCTCGAACTAGAAATACCTTGACCCAGCAATCCCATTACTGAGTATATACCCAAAGAAATATAGATCATTCTAAGGACACATGCACATGTATGTTTATTGCAGCACTATTTACAATAGGAAGGATATGGAACCAAACCAAATGCCCATCAATGATAGAGGGATAAAGAAAATGTGGTACATATATACCTTATGATACTATACAACCATAAAAAAGGATGAGTTCATGTCCTTTCCAGGGACATAGATGAAGCTGGAAGCCATCATCCTCAGCATACTAATGCAGGAACAGAAAACCAAACACTGCATGTTCTCACTCATAATTGGGAGTTGAACGATAGGAACACATGGACTCAGGGAGGGGAACAACACATACTAGGTCCTGTCAGGGAGTTGGAGGGAAGTGGGGGAGAGCATTAGAACAAATAGCCAATGCATGCAGGACTTAAAACCTATATGATGGTTTGGTAGGTGCAGCAAACCACCATGGCACATGTATACCTATGTAACAAACCTACATGTTCTGCACATGTATCCCAGAATGTAAAGTAAAATTAAAAACAAACTTTTAATTAAAAAAAAAGAGAAAATAACCCTACAGACCAATATCTTTCGTGTACATAGACACAAAATTCCCAACAAAATATTAGCAAATTGAACCCACCAAGGTGAAGAAAGAAAAAGATAATTATACACCCCAATCAAGTGCAATTTATTCCAAGTATGCAAGGCTAATTCAACATTCCAAAATCAATTAACATAGATTAATCACATCAAGAGGTCAAAGAAGAAAGATTATATGAACATATCAACAGATGCAGAAAAATTATTTGACAAAGTTCAATAACCTTCATGATACAATCTCTTACCATATTAGGAATAGAGAGAATTTCCTCAACTGAATAACACCTACAAAAAACCACCTACAGCTAACATGCTTAATGGTGAGAAACTCAATGCTTTCCCTCTAATATCACAAACAAGTTGAGAAGGCCCCCTTTCACCATTGCTTTTCAACATTGTACTGGAAATTCCTAGCTAATGCAATAAGACAAGAAAGTGAAATAAAGACATATCGATTGACATGGAATAAGTAAATCTATCTTTGTTTACAGATAACATTTGTCTATGGAGATAATCCAAAAGATACAGCAACAACAATTCCCAAATCCAAAACAAAAACAAAAATCTCTTCTGGGCCGGGCGCGGTGGCTCAAGCCTGTAATCCCAGCACTTTGGGAGGCCGAGACGGGCGGATCACGAGGTCAGGAGATCGAGACCATCCTGGCTAACATGGTGAAACCCCGTCTCTACTAAAAATACAAAAAACTAGCCGGACGAGGTGGCGGGCACCTGTAGTCCCAGCTACTCCGGTGGCTGAGGCAGGAGAATGGCGTAAACCCGGGAGGCGGAGCTTGCAGTGAGCTGAGATCCGGCCACTGCACTCCAGCCTGGGAGACAGAGCCAGACTCTGTCTCAAAAAAAAAAAAAAAAATCTCTTCTGGAATGAATAAGTAATTCTAACAAGGCTGCAGGATATAGGGTTAATGTACAAGAGACAATTGCTTTTCTATATACCAGCAATAAACTAAAGGAAATTCAAAATTAAAAATACATTACCATTTACAACAACCCCCCAAAATAACATACTTTGGTATAACCCAATATGTACAAATTCTATTTGAAGGAAACAATAAAACTCTCTGAAAGGTATCAAGGAACTAACTAAATGGACAGCTATTCCATGTTCATGGAGAGAAAGATTTAATATTGTCAGGATGCCAGTCTTCCCAACTTGATCTACAGATTCAGTGTAATCACAATGAAAATCACAACAAACTATTTTTTAGAAATAATCAAACTGATTCTAAACTTTATATGGAGAGGCAAAAGACCCAAAATAACCAAACTGATAACTAAGGAGAGGAACAAAGTCAGAGTCTTACTAGAAAGCTACAATAATCAAGTTGGTGTTGTATTGCCAAAAGAACAGATACTGGGGGAAATGAGATACCAGTGGAAATAGAGAAAGTGAGATATCACTGGCATTTTTTTTTGAAAAAACATTTTTATATGGGTTTGACTTTTGAATCACATAAAAGTGTGAAGTATTCAAATATTAAATTTATGAAAAATGGTGAAAAATGTAAACTCTTTGATTACAAATACTAAGAAATGGACCTAATTGTATATCAAGTTATTCTGTAAACACACAGGGAAAATGGTGCATTTAAGTTACTTTTCCTATAATATTACATAAATCCTTAGTGAAGTATGACCATAGGACAAGAACCACACAGTCAAATCTTGCACCTTACTTTGTAGTTTAGCTATTATTAGTGGTGTTTATGTTGCACTGGTGCAATGTGTAAATACATTAATGTTGCTGGAAACCAGAGTGTCTGCTGTGGAAGCAGAGAGAAACAAATATAAAACAGGGAATGTGAAGCAGAATCTGTGGTGGTAGACTTGAATTAGAGGCATCTATATGAGTACTTAATAACTTCTGATTTAAACATTTTATAGTAATTTTAAAGTTTTATACCATTTGCTTCTTTGCTTAAAATTTAGGAACATATTCACCTACCTCCTAGCTTCCCACCCTGATGCAGTTCTGTCTACTTAAATGCCTGGAGTCAGTTACACCCAAGTAGCCATGAGCACACTTAGAACCCAGATCTTGGGCCAGGAGCAGTGGCTCATGCCTGTAATCCCAGCACTTTGGGAGGCCGAGGAGGGCGGATAGCCTGAGCTCAAGAGTTTGCGACCAGCCTGGGCAACACGGTGAAATCCCGTCTTTATTAAAATACAAAAAATTAGCCGGGTGTGGCAGCGCGTGCCTGTAGTCCCAGCTGCTTGGGAGGCTGAGGTAGGAGAATTGCTTGAACCCGGGAGGCGGAGGTTGCAGTGAGCCAAGATCGTGCCACTGCATTCCAGCCTGGGCAACAGAGCAAGACTCCGTCTCAAAACAAAACAAAACAACAACAACAAAACCCCCAGATCTTCATTACTAAATAGCACTGTCTACTAAAGGAACCAGGATTTTTGGGGAAAGGTGGATTCTTCCAGAAGCAGGGAATGTACATGGTAAGCCTCAGACACCATGTGCAAGAAATCAAGGAAGTGATCAAATCCAAATGGGGCTGAGTCAAAAGAATAAAAAGTCTAGCTTGAAGGCTTCCACTAGGAAAATGATATACAATTTGGCATTTAAATAATAATATTAATAACAATGGACTAAAATCCCAAAAAATCATAGAGTGAGAGAGAGAGAGAGAGAGAGAGAGAGAGAGAGAGAGAGAAGGGAAAGGATTTTTCTATACAGATGCATGCCAGAAAATAAATCTAAAATAAATGATAGAATTAGAAAGTCACCATTTTATATGACCCCAGTGTAATAAGTAATTCAGGCAAAGACTATCAATAGATAATAATACTATTGGATGAATATTACTAAGGAATAAGATAGTCATGCAATCTCAAGTATCATTTGTCAATTACTTATTAACTACAAAGAGAAAATTTTACCTTGTCATAGAGACATCTGGCAGTGACCAGCTGAACAAAATGGTCAAACTTTGTGGTACCATCATGGGACAGCCTGACATATGTGCCTCTTGAGATAATGTAATAGAAAGAACACAATCTAATTATGTAATGATCCAGGCAAAAATTTTTTTTTTTTTTTTTTTTGAGACGGAGTCTTTTGCTGTGACCCAGGCTGGAGTGCAGTGGCTGGATCTCAGCTCACTGCAAGCTCTGCCTCCCGGGTTTACGCCATTCTCCTGCCTCAGCCTCCGGAGTAGCTGGGACTATAGGCGCCCGCCACCTCGCCCGGCTAGATTTTTCTATTTTTTAGTAGAGATGGGGTTTCACCGTGTTAGCCAGGATGGTCTCGATCTCCTGACCTCGTGATCCGCCCGTCTCGGCCTCCCAAAGTGCTGGGATTACAGGCTTGAGCCACCGCGCCCGGCCCCAGGCAAAAATTTTTAACATGAGTCTCGTCATGAGGAATACATGAAACTAATCCAAAGTGTGTGATATATTCTTTACGATAACTACCTGGAATCTTCAAAAACTGTTCTAAAAGCACAGAAGGTAAAGGCAGTGTTATAGATCAGAAGTCAGTAAACTTCTTCTGTAAAGGGCAGATAGCAAATGTTTCATGCTTTGTGGGTCACATAGAAGTCTCTGTTGTATATTCTCCTCTCTTTCTTTCTTCTTTGTTTTTGTCCTTGTAGTTTGGCTTTACAACTCTTAAGAAATGTGAAGATCCTTCTTAGCTTGAGATATAAGAACAGGCCATGCAGGATTGGTCTGTGGGCCACAGTTTACTTACTAACTGTTGTCCTAAAGTAAAAGATAATGACAAGACATAACAACCAAATGTAATTTGTGAACCTTGATTGGGTCCTAGATTAAAAAACAAAATACCTATGAAAGTCATTTTTGAACTAGCAGGAGAAATTCAAATGTGTTCTGTATATTAGAAGATATTTTTGAATTATTGCTTCTTTTTTATATGATCATAGTGTTGTGATTATACTGGAAGATGTCCTTCTTAAGCAATGCCTGCCAAAATATTCTGAAGGGAAGCATCATAATGGCCACAATTTACTTTGAAATGTTTCAGGGAAGAAAATAGAAATAAAAGATACTAGGAGTCAGTAAGTGTTCTTAAATGATTGAATGAATGTACATCCAATTTACCCATTCTTTTGCAAATATACTTGGAGAGCTAAAAGATCATAAAAAATCAATTGCCAGATTCTATGCAGAAATGGATGAAATCCAACCTTTGGAATTGAGTTTAGGTTTGATTTATTAGTATGTGAAGATTTGGGTCATACTTGAATGGTCAGAGAGGAAGAAAAAATTGATTAGAGTAAAAAGGAGGTATTAAGAGAAATCATAATGACAAATTATTTTTTGAGTTTCAAATCAGAATGCTGGATCTATAAATTCCACAGAGACTATTACTCTAATGTGTTCATTTTGCAGATAAGGAAGCCACTGCCTAGACAACGTTTGTTGTGTGTCAAAATTTATCAAACAGTTAGTGTAAGAACAGGGACTATGATGTATATCTGTCTTTTCCCTATACTGTAGCTACTTAATATAGCTCAAAGTTATATATGTGATAAAGCCCTCATTCACCTTAATTTATAAGATTAGCTTTCCTAGCAATCCCTTCAAATACAGCAAAATGTTCAATCGATTGTTGTTGTTTTTTTTCTATTTGTGACTATCACTAGATAAAGACAGAATAAATAACAAGTTGAATAATTTACTAATTTGCTGGAAATTATCCAGTAAATTCAGGCTATGTGTGCAAAAGTTAGGGCAAAAGTGTTATTAAATATACAGCCTTCTGCCTCTCAAGTAAACAAAACAAGGCAAACTCAGAGGGCACTCAACATTGTGAGGTTAGACAAAAGAACTCTGGTATTGTTTGTGATTTACATTGGAAAGCACAAAGCACTTAGAGAGGAGATCTATTTGCAAAAATCTGGTTATCTTGTAGAGGCTCCTCCCTAGGTCAGAACAACTTTTCCTTGCTGTCACAATGAAAGTGAAACTTGATGGCATCTGATGAACGATTTAAAGATATCACATTCAAAGCTAAGGGGAATAAGAGGTAGGATCCTGGGAGAGGGAGGAATTAAGAGGGATGTGAGGTACAGAAAATCCATAGTAGAAAGAAACTCAGCAGAGAAGATGTGAAGTGGAGGAGTTTTCCTCCCTTCCAGAGACAAGAGGGATGATTTTATGGTTTGCTTTGAGAGATAGAGTGAAGAATCCAGGTGCTTTGAAGATTCACTTCATTTGATGGATGTGAATTCCCTCCAGTTTTATATTCAAAATTACTTCTTAATTTTTTTAAAAAAGTAATTGTGGGGATTTGTGTGTTGATAGTACCCTTAAATTTCTAGTAGTTAGAATTAGTAAAGTTCTAATTATCTTATATTGGAGTTTTACATCCAAGGACACCTCTATTAAAAGGAGGTTTCTGTGTGGTCTGTTGTGGAGATGGCTTTGATGTCTTTACCAAAAGGTGTCTTTTTACTGTAAAAAGAATGGAGCAGTGGCTGCCCGTGGCTGCCTTCAGTGTGAGAATGTGCTGGAATATTTTATTGTTGGGTTGGCATTGAAGTTCTGCTGTGAAATGATTTTTATGAATGCTGTTCCCTGGGAGGCTCACAGAACTGAGAATTTCATGTCATGAGGCCATGATCCCAGGGAGCAGAAATCAAATAAATAAAGGTCTTGGGGAATTATGGTCTATGGGATATATTTTCTTCTTAAAATGAGTCCATAGTTCACTTTGATGGTAAGTTTAAATGGATCATACGAGAGCAGAAAAATACATCTATCTTTAAGTGGTAACAAACTTCCATTTAAGAATTTCCCCCATAAAAATAATGTCTGAGGTCTAAAATTCAAGAAAAAATGTAAGACAAGAAAAGAGAATAGTTATTATCGTAGAGGAAGAGGGTTTAGTATACAGCTTTAAAGCTTTTGATTTAATGATATTTATATTTACAAAATGGAAAGTGGAAATTTGGAGCATCGTGTTCTGTAAGGTTATATACTTGAGGGTTCTTTTCTAACAGCCATATTAAAAGGGTTTCTCCTTAAGGAGAAGTAGGTTAATTTCAAGAAAGAAGAGCCAAACATAGGTTGCCTACAGCTGAAGACCAAGGAACCAACTTTAACTTGAAGCAGAATGGAGAGAACTGCTGGTTATGTTCTGGATCAATGCAATCATCTGTATAGCAGAATAATTTGAAAATATTTTTTAAAATATGAATTATTACATCCTGACCCCACAAAAAATCTGAGCAAATGTTTAGTAGGTCCAGCTCAAGGAAACCCTATCATTATCTTCTAGGAAGTGTTAGGGAGGATGTTTTAGAACACCGTGAGAGAACAATAATTAACAAAAGCTTCATATTCAAATATGAGACACAGACCTCCTTCCAACATTCCTATTCTGAAAGACTATTAGGCTGACTTATCCATTGATAATAACAATGATTTGGACAACTTTTGTAATATGGATTAAAACTCTAAGAAATTGAGACCGTTTGTAGTCATTAGCAGAATCCAAGTCACTAAAACATAAGAGTAATACACACCAGATTTTTCAATCTGTGGTAAAAGGAAAAGAAAGTTTTGGAGTAAGTTTTTCCTGGCAGAGTGTTATGAGAGTCAAATGATGTATTTGGTAGGAGAACACTGAAAAACTCTACTCTATATAAATATTAGAAAAAAATAATGCCAAGCACTAGTGAATGCCCAATGTATGTGTTTTTAATGGACTTTAAGCATTTAAAATTGTCTGTTTGTAATTTTTCCATCCTATTGTATAGATAGTCTACAAATCCACCATTAAAATGAGGTAAATAATAGCAAACACAAACACTGCGGGTCATGATGTTGAATGCCATTATTCAAGTGAATCAGGAATATTACGGTAGAGCTAATAAACTAGGATAATGATAAAATATACGGGTTGATACAATTCTATATGTCTCTTTTAAGAAGTGACTCTTTATAATACATTTTAAATTCAGATTGCAGGTTCCTGTCTAGCATGTAAGGCCATAATTTTGGAGCCTTCAGTATCAAAAATAGAAAGACCAGAACAATGACTACCCTAAGAATAATAATGACTATATGAAGTCAATACAAAATAGTTTACCTGCTTTAGCTCCTTTCATTCCCACAGTTTTGTGGGTAAATTTTTTTTTCATTAAAAGCAAGGCTAAGTAACTTGCCCAAGGTCATGGAGATAATAGCTAACAGAGTTAATGCTAATTCTACTCAGTAATCTTAATCAGCACTCTAGCATTGTAGCTCAAATTAGAGAAAACACTCTTCTCTTTTCTATGTCACCATGGGGTAGTCACTAAATTTGACATGTCAACTACCTCTGGTTCAGTGCTGCTTTGAGGGGACAGGGAGGCTTTGGGGTCCCTTTGTATTCTGTTGACTGTGAGAGCAGGGACTAGGATTTCAGGGGACTTTGGTTTTAGCACCCTCTTCCAGTAGATAAATGTTGGAGGTGGATAGGGAAGAGGAAAAGTTCAGATCTTTGCACAAGACAGATACGTAGGTACGTCAGTCAGTTTGGCAGCATGGGCTTCAAGAAAGACCT
The DNA here is from genome assembly GCF_000951035.1 of Colobus angolensis palliatus. Lineage (NCBI taxonomy): Eukaryota > Metazoa > Chordata > Mammalia > Primates > Cercopithecidae > Colobus > Colobus angolensis. Next base: position 1,061,489 of record NW_012119644.1, on the reverse strand, counting down.
TCAAAGTGGCTGAAGTGATTGGTTCCCCGTTCTATGTCCAACTTGCTGAATTGTGTGAATCCAGGGAATACATATGTGGACAAAAGAAATTGATTTCCTGATTCAAAGGAAGATGAACAAGACAGATGCTAAGGAATGTTCTCCCCATTTTTTCTGTAATTGAATATTTTAGTAAACTATCCAGAAGTATTTTTTTTTTTTTTTTTGAGACGGAGTCTTGCTCTGTTACCCAGGCTGGAGTGCAGTGGCCAGATCTCAGCTCACTGCAAGCTCCGCCTCCCGGGTTCCCGCCATTCTCCTGCCTCAGCCTCCCGAGTAGCTGGGACTACAGGCGCCGCCACCTCGCCCGGCTAGTTTTTGTATTATTTTTAGTAGAGACGGGGTTTCACCGTGTTAGCCAGGATGGTCTCAATCTCCTGACCTCGTGATCCGCCCGTCTCGGCCTCCCAAAGTGCTGGGATTACAGGCTTGAGCCACCGCGCCCGGCCCAGAAGTATTTTTAAAAGTCTTCAGAATCAAAGACCCCACACAAATATTTAAAGGAGTTCCAAGTAATTATATCAGTAATCTTCCTGTCCACACAATTCCCAGCTGAGTAAAACTATGATATAAAGTTTGGAGAGCAGGGTTGTGATTTACTGTAGTAGTTTCCAAAGAGATCCATCAAGTAAATTGGTAATACAAACAGCCAAATGCTTATCTGGAATTGTATTGTGAATTGACATTTATACGGAATATGTACTCACTTTTTTATTGGGGTACTCTTGAAGTCCAATAGAAAATTGCAAGAGAGCAAGATTTTAAAAAAAACACCCAACAGACACAGCAACATATTTTATTTTATCTCTGCTATGGATATTTTAACAGATACCTCAAGCTACTTAAACCTAAGCTTACCTCTCACTCAAGTTTCCTTCCATCTCTCACTTCACTTACCAACTTGCAAAGTTTCATCTCTTCTTCACTCCATTTAAAACTGGTTTGGACATTCAGTTTGAGAAAGAATGCACTAGACAATTAAGGAGATCATTCTTTTCCTGCCCTCTAAGATCTACATCTATTCAGTCAAAAATAGTACTGGTAATTCTACATTCTGAAAGCCTCTCAAATCCATCCTTCCTTCTTCATTCTCATTGCCACTGGCTACTTAACTCAGGCCCCAAACACCATTGGCTTGGACTTTTATAACAGTCTTCTATGTCCCTCACTGCTTATATACCTTGAATTTATTTATGTCTTAAATTGCTGCCCCACTTATTTTTCCAAAATCACATATCTAATCATTATAGTTTCCTAGTTACAACACTTTAATGTACTCCCATGATCTAGAGGATAGTCTTAACTTTTAAGCAAGGTATTTAGGCTTCTTTACACTCTGTCAGTCTATAGTCCTCATCTTCTGTGGCCCTCTTCAACTACTTGTCCCCAAAAGCCCACTCCTTAAATAGCAGCTGTGTTGGGCTGTGCATCTTTCTTGAAATTGGTGACCCTCAAAGTTAAGGGTGCATCAGAATGATGAAGAGAGCTGCTAAAACACATCCCCAGAACATCTGATTTAAGAGGCCTGAATTGGCCTGAGTCTGCATCTCGAACAAGTTTCCGTGCAGTGCTGAAGATGTTGGCCGGGAGACCACATTTTATGAATCCCTTCTCCAAAGCAAGCCAGATTTTCTATCAGGTGACACCATTTGATTCAGCTCAAAAATCAGAGCTGAGTGTGGTGGCACAGCCTATAAAATCCCAGTACTTTGGGAGGCCGAGGCTGGTGAATCTTTTGAGTTCAAGAGTTTGAGACCAGCCTGGACAGTGTGGGGAAACTCCTCCTTTTGTACTTTTGGCACAAAAGTACAAAAAAATTAGCCAGGTGTAGTGGCACGTACCTGTGATCCCAGCTACTCACGAGGCTGAGGTAGGAGGATCACTTGAGCCTGGGAGGCGGAGGTTGCAGTGAGCTGAGCTCTCTCCACTGTACGCCACCTTGGGTGACAGAGTGAGACCCCGTCTCACACACACACAGACACAGAAGGGTTTTTTGTTTTTTTGGTGGATCGTGTCTTGACCACTCCCTAAGTGAACATAGACCTTATTCTTAAATCTTCAAGCATTATTTATAATACACAAAGTTATGGTTTGTTAATCTGGCTGTCTTCTGCCTCTGAACTCCTTAAGGATAGAGAGTGTATTATATTCATTTTAATATTCCCAGACTTAGCACAGTAGAGAGGAAGTAAATTTCCTTTGCTGAATGAATGAATATTGGCAGTATTATATCTGCATTCCTGACTGGGCCATTTTCCAGATGTAGAATTGGCCGTGCTGTCTGTTAATTTTGAAAGCTACTGGTACATGTACTTCAGTGACCTTTTGATAACATTTCACATCGCATAACAATTCACCAAAGGGAATTTCAAAGTAATTCTAATCTTACATTCTAATGAACAAAGGAAACATACATGACAGGTAGTCAGAAATCAGTCTGATTCAATACAACATGAAACAAAAGACTTTAAAATTATGCTGGAAGTTTTATGGGCCCCTGTCTAACGTCATTTATTTGCTAAAGGTGTGGCTACCCGATGAAAACATAACTGGGATATTGTGTCAGTTAAGTGAAAAGCATCAGGTGAATGAAAAAGCAGTCAGAACAGTGGCTTGGCAATGTGTTGACTGTAGCTGATTTATTGTTTCACCTTCCCCTGGTTTTTCTTTCATTGTGTCAACACAGTTTACAGGGCACATATGGATTTATATGATCCACAGAGATAAGGAAAGAATTCTTAGGGAAGGCTGAACTCTTTTCTTGCTTTTAACTCACAAAAGTCACTGACTAAAGTCACCGATTAGGCAACTGAGTGCCAAGTAAGGAGTCGGGGCCAAAAATCTTCTATTTGATTGTGTATGTAATAACTGGAACTCTTGCTCACATTTTCAGAATAACATGTCACAACATACACAGCACGACTCAGAGGTATGAAAGAGTGGGACAGTTCCTGGAATGCTGACTGGAATGGACTAGGGGTGGGAGATGGAACTGGGTAGGAAATCTGGTTCCAAATTGTGAGTGCCCTTGCGTGTCATGCCAAGGAGTCTGCATTTGATTCTGCAGGCATTTGGGAGCCACTGACCTAATTCCAGTTTGAGAATTAGAGAAGCTAAGAGCAGAAAGACTAATTATAAGGCTACTGCAAAAGATTGGGACTTGAGCCAATGCAGGGAATTGAGGATGGTCAGAGAAAGAATTTATAAAACTTAATGACCATGTTAGTCAGGGTTTTCCAGAGACGCAGAACAAATAGAATGTGTTTGTGTGTGTGTGTGTGTGTGGTTGTGCGTGCATGTGCACATGCATGTGAATTGGTTTACTTGATTATGGAGGATGGCAAGTCCAAAATTAGCAGGGTAGGCTAACAAACTGGACACCCAGGGAAGAGCTGATGTTGCAATTCAAACCTGATGTCAGTCAGCTGGCAGAATTTCTACTTTTCCCTCGGGAGTTCAGTCTGTTGTTCTATTAAGGCTTTAAACTGATTAAATGGGGCCCACCCATATTAGAGAAAGTAATCTACTTTACTAAAAGCCCACCAATTTAAATGTCAGTCTCATCCAAAAAACACCCTCATAGAAACATCCAGAATAGTATTTGACCAAATATCTAGGGACTGTGACCCGTCCCAACTGACACATAAAATTAAGCATCACAGTGACCAACTGGATGAAGGGCTTAAGAGTGAGGAAAATAAATAATAGATGACTCTGCAGTTTTTAGCCTGGATAAATCGAGTGAATGGTGATGCTTTTAACTAAGACAGGATTCCTGGGAAGAGCACCACATTTTGGTTAGAGAAGACTTTTTCTTATTCAAGAAGCATTTATTGATCATCAACCTTGCATCAAGCACTAAGTTAAATATTTCTTCTTTTGGTGTATGAGAAGGAATAAATACATAGAAAATACTGTATGAAGAGAAGTCATTGCATAATGATTCAGCTGTGCTTTAGAGGCAGACACTACAGCTCCGTAACTTGGACCAGCTGCTTAACCTGTCCTAGTTTCATCTACATATACAGTACCTGGCACATAGCAGTTTATCAAGAAATATCTCCAGGATGCTTAGCTGTGTTTTTACTGTATTGGTTGTTGAAATTAATGTAGAATGCTAAACAAATATGAGACAGATTTTTCCCTGGTGCCATGACAGTCTCAGGGGACATGGTTGCTGGGAGGGTACTAAGTGACTCTGTCTTCTGTTATAGTATGCTTTAGCTCCATAGTGGCTTGAAGCAGATAACTCCCAAAGGAACTCTGTTAGAACCAGAGAATAACTCAGGCACTGGTCATTAGGGTTTATTATTCACTTGTGTAAACAACATTTAAAATACCTAGTAGTGGATATATAATATTTTATTAAAGTTCATAAAAGTTATAAATGAATTTAAAATCTAGAAAACAAATTCAGCCTTCTTTAAAATTATTTAATTATAGCTGCTAAAATTACATACTGATATCCACATTTATATATATACATGAACTCAGTTAATTAGTATGAAAGTAGATTTTACCAGTTGGTGTAATAATTTAGTAGACTTTGACTACTCCTTATATGAATAGACACTATAGACTGGATAGATGATGGATGTTTCAAAATCAGAGGTAATGCTCTAAAATAAGGGTCAGAAAACTGTGGCCATGGGCCAAATATGTTTTACTGCCTGTTTTTATCAATAAAGTTTTATTGGAAAACTGCCACACTCATTTGTTTAGTCTTGTTTTCTGTGGTTGTATTTGCTCTACAATGGTAGAGTTGAGTAGTAAGGCACCACATGGACTGCAAAGGCTTTACAGAAAATGTTTGCTGACCCCTGCTCTGAAAGATTTTGGAAACTTGGCTTTACACTAGAGTTCAAAAAAGTACAGGTGCTATAAAGGCCAAGCATAAGGAGCAACTGTACATGTTTTATGCTGGTAAGATGGAAAGGAGGATTGGAGGAGTGGTGAGACCAGGCAATACAGTTGGGATGTTTGTCCCTTTGAAATCTCATGTTGAAATGTGATTTCCAATGTTGGAGATGGGGCCTGGTGGGAGATAATTAGATCGTGGAGGTGGATCTCTCAGGAATGGTTTTGCACCATCCCCTTGGTGATAAGTGAGTTCAGTTCATGCAAGATCCAGTTATTTAGAAGAGTCTTGGACCTCCTGCTTCGTTCTCTTTGCTTCCTCTCTCATCATGTGATGTGCTGCTTTCCCCTTTGCCTTCCACCATGATTGTAAGCTTCCTGAGGCCTCACCAGAAGCACATGCCAGCACCCTACTTCCTGTACAGCTTGCAGAAGTGAGTCAATTAAACCTCTTTTCTTTATAAATTACCCAGCCCCAGGTATTTCTTTATAGCAATGCAAGAACAGCCTATGAGGAAAACTAGAATGTATGAAAGGCATCAAAGGACTGTAACTGATAATCCATTCTTGCTTGTTTTTACCAAAGAGAAACACAAAGGGAAATACAAGCCCCAGTGTACCACTTCTTCCAAATTGAGAAAGGAAGCCAGGTTTCCATTGTTTAATAAAACTTGCATGTTCTGAGTCATTTTCGGAATAAACCAAAGGGTCTCGCTGTCACCATTTTGTCACCTTTGGCAGTGGATCACCTGAGGTCAGGAGTTCGAGACCAGCCTGGCCAACATGGTGAAACCCCGTCTCTACTAAAAGTACAAAAAATAGCCAGGCATGGTGACAGGCACCTGTAATCCCAGCTACTCTGGAGACTGAGGCCAGAGAATCACTTGAACCCAGGAGGCGGAGGTTGCAGTGATCAGAGATCGCACCATTGCACTCCAACCTGGGCTAAAAGAATGAAACTCCATCTCAAAAAAGAAAAAAAAAAAAGAAAGAGAAACTTGGGGAAATAGTATTGTGAAACAATAGATAGTAGGTGGAATGGGAAAAAAAAAGATACAGCTGATTCCGATTTTACAGATTTTTTCTTCTTTATGCACAGGCCTCAGTGGCCAGATTGAAACTAGGCAATGTAAAGAATGACAGACAGCATGGAAGGAAAAAAGCACCAGGCACATCCATCAGTTTAAACATAAACCCTATCACTTCCAAGGAGATGCTGTCTGAAAAGAGGGAGGACAGACATGGCAATGCCTGCAGGAGGCTGAGCAACTGAAAGAAGTAGAAAAAGTGCATTTACCTGAGCTGCCAAATCACAGCAGATGGTGAGATCTGAAGGGAGATAAACATTAAGGCCTGGAAAGCAAGCAATTCATCCTGTCAGCTTTCAAGGGCTGGTACAGCTGAAAGATCAGCCCAAGAACTAGATGGAAACTGTACAACAGTGATGTTTGACAACAGTAAAACCTGTCTATCAGACGGATGATGGAGAGGTAACCTGCTGAGGGGAGTGGAATCCCTTTAGCAATGGGAAGCACCCCTAAAACTGCTTGGGGTTAAAGAGCAGAAATTAACCAGATGTGAGAAATTGAAAGAAAATAGGGCATGCTGCATAGCAAAAACAAATTGGCAGACAAATGAAGTGATAACTCACTTCAGGTAGGGTACAGAGGAGTGAGATAGCCTTGGGCTAAGAGAGAACCTGTAGGTTCTGGTTTGGTTTTTCTGGTTTCTAGCTCCCAAGGTGACATGGAAGATCTTTAGTTGCTGCCTGAAGCGGCAGGATGATGGAGCTGGGATGGCTGGTTCTGCAGTATAATTTTTGAGAGGCTGCCTCAGTCCTGTCCTATATGCATTTCCCAGTCATTCATTTATTTATTGGTGTGATGCTTCTTGCATTTGTTTCATAAATATCTACTTAGATAAGTGCCTTATCGTGTGTCAGACACTGTCCTTGGTGCTGGAGATAGCACACTGAACAAGAAGAAGTTCCTTCCTCCTGGAGCATATATTCTGTTAGGGAAGACGCCACTTAATAGCTATGTGTTCATTTCTTCATTTTTCCCTTTTATAAAAAGGACATAATCATATTTATATTTACTTACAGGGGACTGTGAGAATTATTGAGAAATTTCTATAAGGCATAGCAGAGAGTCTGTCTGAATTACTATAATTAACATTTTTATATCTGTTTCCCAGGCTCTGTTGATATTATCTTACTAATACACAGATTTGATGATGCCACTCCCTTCTTTGAAGTCTTTTTATTATCTAGAGCAGGAGTCAGCAAACGTTTTCTGTAAAGGTTTAGATAGTAAATATGTCAGATTTTGTGGGCCAGGCAGTCTCTGTCACAAGTCTTTAACTCTGCCACTGTAGTGCAAAAGCAGCTATAGTCATATGTAAATGAATGTCAGTGACAGCGTTCTAATAAAGCTTAATTACAAAAACAGGTGGTGGGCCAGGGTCAGCCCACTGCTGTAGTTGGTCATCCTGAGCTAGCCCAGAACATGAGATTCCAAATCTTTAGGACTGTGTAGCATCAAATCTGATTCCCAATTATAATTCCATCTCATGATCCTCTATCCCTGTGATTAAAATAAATAGCTTGATATTTTCTGATTTCATAACATACTTATCTTTTAATAGTTCATAATGTGCTTATCATGCATTACTTAAATAACACAGAGGTACTTAAAATTGAATGAGAGCCTCCTATGCATACTATTGTGTCACTCTAATTTTTCATTCATAAAGATGTCATCTAATACATCATTTCTATCTCATTCTTTTAAACGGTTGCTTATTAACCCCTGTACAGATGAATCAGAATTTATTTAACCAGTCACTCTGCCCTTCAAGCTTCCTCACCTTGTACATGTTGCATCTTCTGCCTTAAGAAACTTAATTTGCTTATTTGGCAATCTTCGTGGGCTCAAGAACGAGGTTAAATGTAAGTTTCTCTGTGAAATCTGCCCTTCACTCTCTGGGTAAAATTTACTGTGCTCTCATTTACTTTATATATAACTCCACTGTGGCTCTCTAAGAGTCTGGGGTGGAGGGCCATGTGCTAGCTAATTGTAACACATAAAATGTAAATAGTGTTTACTAGATGCCAGGTGCTTTTTTTTCAGTTGGGGGTCTCACTGTGTCACCCAGGCTGGAGTGCAGTAGTGCCAAAGCTCACTGCAGCCTCAAACTTCTGGGCTCAAGAGATCCTCCTTCCTCAGCCTCTTAAGTAGCTGGGACTATAGTCATGTGGTAACACATCTGGCTAAATTTTAAATCTTTTTGTAGAGATGAGATCTCACTATGTTGCCCAGGCTGGTCTTGAACTGCTGGGCTCATGGAATCCTCTTACCTCAGCCTCCCAGAGTGTGGGGATTACTGGTATGAATCATCATGCTTAGCTGCCAGATACTGTTAAAAGCACTTTATTTGCCCTAACTACTCCTAAGGAATCTGGTTGCTTGATGCCATGATTGAAGTACTGGTTATGATGTGTTTTACTTTAGTGTTCTAAATTTTAAAGAAAGTAAGCTTTTTTTTTTTTTTTTTTTTTTTTTTTTTTTTTTTACTGTTACTTGAAAGCAAAGGAATCCTACCTTACACAGTATTCAGGATCACCCAGCACTGTGCATTGACCCTGGTAGGTGCAATGTAAAAGCTGCCTTGTCGCTCCTTCAGAGAATGAAGCTTCCTGACTGTGGTTATCAGGCCTTAATACTTTTGTATCACCAGGGGCCATGATAATAATTTGCTCAGGGTGGAATCTCAGTAACTATCTTCCTTGTGAATTAATGACTTAGCTATATAGATGAGATAATTTACCGAATGGAAAGGGAGTTGGACAACTCAATACCTTTTCTGAGTTCAGTTTCTTCATCTTCTAAGGGTTTGTTGTTTTAACTGCTTTGTTGATGTAAAAGATAGGGATAAAGGACATGATGACATTATAGACTTGAGCACTAATAATTCAAGTTCTAGTCTAAGTTGCAATTTTTCAGAATGCAAGTGCTTGGGAGAACCTTAATTTAGAATGCAATTATATTCTACATTATATGAAATTTAAAAAATCTACAGTGATTTTTAAAGATTTTTTTTAAAAAGACACCTGGATTAGGATCTATCCAAGATATTCATAGGTGATAAAGCTCTGTAGAGACCTGGTTTCCTGGCAGCTCATCAGTGCCTATTGGCATCCTCCTTTGAACTCCATTATTCAGATGAACAAAGGTGGTGTCCACCACCAAAGAAGTAAAGTCAAATTGAGTATCCCACAGCACCACACATTTCCATGTTGGCGAGAGTGCAGAGTAGTCATTGACTTCTGATTTATTGATAGCTATAGCAGTGGATCTCAGGACAGGCAGTAAGTTAAGGGCAATCCTGCACTCACAACATTGTATTTTATGGCCTCCTTGGTGTGACAGGATAGGCTGATAATAACAACTGTTATTCATAGAGCCAGGTACTATGCAAAATGCATTACAAATTTTCTCATTTAATCCTGATAACAACCCTAGGATATAGGTATTTTTATCCCCATGTTACAGATGAGTAAATTGAGACCTAGGTTAAGTCTCTTAATTTACTAACAGTCATACTAATAGTGATAGAGTTGCATTTGAGTTTCTCTGACTCCAGGCCCATGTTGTTTCACTGAAACCATCATGACATGGGCATTCAAATAGAAAAGTTGGTTATGACTCTTTCTGTTTTCTTAAGAGAATATGGATTCAGTTTCAACTTATACGTCATTTAGGAAGGGAATCAAAAAGTCCAAGTTGTTATTCTTCAACCCTGTAACCCAAAGCATTCGATTAGTAGAACTAGTGAACATTTTGAGCTATTTATAATAGCTCTCTCTTCAAGAGCCTGAGGATATGGGAGATTGTTGACTCATTGAGAAATTCCAGGATTGGGAGCAAATAGAGGAAAAGGCAGAGAAGGGAGAACTGCTGAGATTTATATGCATTGTCCTCAATATGAAGGCAATTCCTATAATGACTCAGTTATATAACTGATTCTGGTTTTGTATGACTTCAGATCAAATGAATGGCATCCCTAACAATTACCTGTGTCCCTAGAGCCAAGAAGATGCTCCCAGATTCCCGGATCTACATGTCTTGAGCACAGTGGAACTTGTATGGACACATTATGTTTACTGGCTGCCACCCTGGAGTTGCCCCAGTGGGTGGAAGAGAGCATGACTTACACTGCCAGTAGCCTCTGTTAGTATAAGGCTTTCAGGAGACAATTCTCCATAGGTGTCTCATGCTTCGGCATACCTTGCCAGCAGAGGCACTATCTTTTCAGGGACACTTGCATAACAAACAGCCTTGGAAGACAGAGATGGCGTCTCTCTTGAGCTGACGACTTGGTTTGCTTATTGTCCAGTATAATACAATGTTTCCCTTGGGGGCAAGGCGCATGCAGGTTTGCTTGTAGCACATTATAAAAAATATACAAGTTCCCTACACTTAATGTCCCTCAGCTGGGATGCAAACCACCTGTATTCTTATCATCCCCCCTGAAGTGATGTGTCACCTCATGGGTCTTGGAGGGCAAGGGGAATGGCTATGAACAAGAATCTCATGTGGTTTGCTGTGCTGTGAGTAATAAAATCCTTTGTTTCTGCCCCAGGAGTCTCATGTCTTCTGCCAGGTTAACTTGTTAGCTTTCAAGCAGGGTAAAGTCTCAGGTCCTTCACAGTTCTCAACACAAGCCAACCAATCTAAAACTCCATAGAGTTCAAGACTGTCTTAGTATTATATTTAGATAAACATAGCCCAATAAAGAGACTTATTCTTTATTATATATCTTGAACAAACTTAAAAGAAATGGTGGTAGTAGGGGTACATAGCTCATAGCGACTTTTATTCAAACTCTCCTACCTCTTGAAGTTCCTGAAGCTTCTCATTTTCTTGGCCTCAAACAAAATCTTTCTTATTGATGTGCCACGTGAGAAGGTAAAGCAAGATGGCAGAATAGGAAGCCCATGGATGTCTGCCCTCTGCCCCCCACCTGCAAGGACACCAAGGTAGCAACTAGCTACACAGAAGAAACCCATTCATAAGAATGAAAAATCAGTACTCCTGGTACCTAGCTTTAACTTCATATCATTGAAAGGGGCACTGACGAGATAAAAAAAAACAAAAAACAGTCCTGAATCCCTGATGCCATCCCTCTCCCACCCTGGCAGCCCCTGCGTGGTGCAGAGAGCACCCTGTGTGTCTAAGTAAACTTGAAAGGCAGTCTAGGCCGTAAGGACTGTGACTCTTAGGTGAGTCCTAGGGCTGAATTAGGCCCAAAGACAGTGGACTAGGGTAGCACACAGCATACTGAGACACCAACTGAAGCAGCCAAGGGAGTACTGGCACCACCCCTCTCCTAACCCCGGGCTGTACAGCTCAAGGCTCCAAAAGAGACTCTTTCCTTCTACTTGAGGGAAAGAGCAGGAAAAGTGGGGAGGACTTTGTCTTGCATATTGAATACGAGCTCAGCCACAGCAGGATAGGGCACTGGTCAGAGCTGGGAGGCCCACGTTCCAGGCCCTAACTCCCAGACGAGATTTCTAGACACACCCTGAGCCAGAAGGAAATCTGCTGCCTTGAAGGAAAGGACCTGGTCCTGGCAGCATTCATCAACTGCTAACTGAAGAGCCCTGGGTCTGGAATAACCAGCAGCGATATATCAGGGTACTATGTCAAGGGCCTTGGGTGAGCCTCTGAGAGATGCTAGTTTCAGGTGAGACTTAGCATATTACCAGCCGTGGTGGCTATGGGGCAAAACCTCTTCCGCTTGAGAAAAGCAGAGTGAAAAGTAAAGGAGACTTTGTGTTGTACCTTACATGCCTGCACAGCCATAGCGGAGTAGGGCACCAAGCAAGTGGGCTCTTGGGTCCATAATTCCAGGACTTGACTCTTGGATGGCATTTCTAGACCTGCCCTGGACAGAGGGGAACCCACTCCCTGGTGGACTCACCCTAGGGTGAGTCCTAGGCCAGGCAGCATTCTGACAAGCTGACTTAAGAGCCCTCAGACTTTGAGGGAACATCGGCAGTCTGGCAGTACTTCTTGTGGCCTGGGGTGGTGGTGGCTATGGGGAGAGGCTCTTCTAGCTTTGGAAAGGGGAGGGACTGAATCGTGTAGTTTGAGTGCCAGCTCAGCTGCAGTACAATAAAACACCAGATAAACTTCTAAGGTTTTTGACTCTAGTCCCTGACTCCTGGATGGCACTCTGAACCCATTAGGGGCCTGTGGGAACTTGCTGCCCTGAAGGGAAGGACACAGGCATGAGTGGCTTTGCTGCCTGCTGATTGCAGAGCCCCAGGACCTTGAGTGAATATAGGCAGTAGTCAGGGATTGGTTACAGCAGACCTTGGGTGAGACATAGCACTGTGCTGGCTTGTGGCCTGACCCAGTGCACTCATAATGGTGGTGGCCACAGGAATGCTTGTATCACTCCACCCCTGACATTAGGTGGCTCAGAACAGAGAGAGAGAGGGAGACTCTGTATGTTTGGGAGAATGTAAGGGAAGGGAACAAGAGTCTTTATCCAATAATCCAAAGAATTCTCCTGGATATTATCCAAGACCATCAAGGTGGTACCTCTACAACTCTGCAAGAACCACAGTGTAACTAGGCTTGGGGTGCCCCGTAAGGCACATACAGCCTAGATCACAGCACCCAAGTCCTTCCAAATATTGAAAAGCCTTCCCAAGAAGGATGGCTACAAATAAGCCCAGTGAAGACAACAATAAACACCTAACCCTTCAATCCCCAGACAATGAAGAACATCTGCTAGCATTAACACCATCCAGGATAACATGACTTCATCAAGCAAACTAAATAAGGTACCAGGAACTAACCCTGGAGAAAGAGATATGTGACCTTTCAGATAGAGAATTCAAAATAGCTGCTTTGAGGAACTCAAAAAAATTCAAGATAGCACAGAAAAGAAATTCAAAATTCTGTCAGATGAATTTAACAAAGAGATTAAAATAATGAAAAAGAATAATGTGTCATGTTACATACACCCTTTCAGGCATTTGACCCTAATTGTCTATCCTGCATGACACCTACTATTTCATCATATTCCCAGGACAACCCTCCCCACTCTTGCCCCATCCCATACACATCTCAAGTAGCCCCTTAGAGATTGTAGTCTTTCTTGTGTTGCACTGGTTTTTCCCTTGAGAATGTGCCTTTGGATTTTGAGTACTTTCTCTCTTGGATTGTGAGAACTTTCTCTCTTCTGAGATGCTAAGTTAGCTATTCCCAAAAGCTTTGTTGTAAACAGAAGAAATGGCCTTGAACTCTTTACATGTGATTAACTTTTCTTCTGTCATACCAGCCTGGTATTCAACTCTGCTAACTCTCTAACATCTTGTAACTGATGATGTTATCACCTGATGGTTAAGGGCAACTGTTCTGTGTTTTGATTCTATATTTGGGTTTGTTCCCTAGTTCCAGTGGATAGAATTTCTTTCTAATAGCTCATATTCCCATGGAGTTTCTACAAGCTTTCTCAGCTGGTTCGGCAGGACAGTTAATTAGCACAGCCACCTCAGCTGTGCTGACATTGGTCGATGATACCAGTGTAAAACCAGAAATGTTTTGGAATGATAGGCTGTACGAACGGATGCCAAAAAAGCCCTGCTGCTTTTTTCTCTTCTGTTCAAAATATGTTTAATTGTAGCTCTTCTTCCAAAGTACAGATAACACTAGTGATTAAAAAGAAAAAAAACAAAACTGGTATTATAGCAAGGCAGATAGGAGATAATCACTGGTCATTAAACAAATTTATTTCCAAAGAGACAATATAAAGTTGTATGGGTTTGAAAGCACAAAATAATGTTATTTTTATCTTGCATCCAGTTCCGCATATGGCAATCCTGCTGAGCACTGTGACCAGGCAAAGTTGAGGGACTTGTTACAGTGAGTTTATTAGCTGCAATGGGAACTTGTTTTATTTAATCTGTGCCAGGAGGCTATTATATGCAAATCACTAACATGGTGCAGAGTTGGTTACAAAGAAAATATCAGGACAGAATGGGGAGATGTCCCAATATTCTACTAGAAGTATCTCAGTGGTATCATTTCACCCTATTAATTTCTGAAGACATGTTAAAAATTAGCTTTCATAATCTCTTGCTAAAAATTTTTTTGATGGTTTAGATGAAATTGAAATCATAATGTTTAACTTCCAGGGGAATGTATGCAAGATGTCATTTTGAGAAGTCTCAACATGGGACCTTATCCTTAACTAAGCAGTGGGTGGTCCCTTGCCCTCAGTCTGGTTTGTTTTGCATTCCTTGGCTTCAGTATATTGGACAAGAGATTGTGCACCTTTCCTAAGGGCACCTGACATACTGGCTTTGGCATAGCACAAGGACAGTAATCAATAGGGGTACTTTTTGGTGAAAGATGACTGGCCAAATCAGGCACATGTTCTCCTTGGACTTTTGAATGTAATACATCTTGAAAGAATCAGCAGATAGCAGAGTAATCTAGAAGATGAGTGACACACAGAAAAAAAAAGATAAAGCAGCAAAAGCTTTAAATGAAAAAGTCATGTGTGAGAAAACAAAGTAGAGGGAACTTGACTGATGGTATTAGCAGCAGTGGGTGCCTAATTGTAGACAGCTGTCTTCCCATGAGGATGAAGCTCTGGACTAGTAAGCTGCGCACTGACTGGACTGAGAGATTATCAGGAGACCCAGTCACTGTCCATGTCCTTTACTCAGGGGTTTACTTTTGTGACTTTTAGTCCCTACCTATTTCATGAGGCTTCCTGAGATGTTTTGCCCTGTTCCTTTCTTTCTCTCAGTGTTCACAGACTAAACTCCTATGAACTCTGGGTGGCTGAGAATGTCTCTTCTTAGTAACTCAAGAATGCCTGATGAACACAGACCCAGGTCTTTGAAACCACTAATTTGAATCTTAGATCTACCTCAACTAACAATTATTTTTTGGGTAATTTAGGTAATCACAGAAGCAAGGCAGTCAGTTAAAAATGGATTAGTTTCTACATCTGAGACTGAAGATCAGGCAGAGCGCTATGTGCAATTAAATAGTTAAAATAGGACCTATATTTCTCTTGACTTCCAGTGTCAGTTTGGAATTCATGATCATATTTACAAGTTTCTAGACAGATGTGTCATGGAATAATTGAAATATTCCTAAGAGACATTACTAAACTTTAGTTAGGAAGGCCATGCCTTCAACCTGACACGTGCAAGTACAAATAGTCCATTCAAAGTTCTCATTACAGGGTCTTGCTCTGCTGGTCACATTCAGGTACCACCCATGTCTTGGAGGAAACATGGCTCATTTGTTCTGGGGGAAAATGTTATTGCCATTCTCATCAAATTCTCTGTATTCCAAAAATAAATGAAAGCAGTGTTCTGAGTTGAGAAAGCTTTAATGATTTATGATTTAAAGAGATCAACTAAGAAGACATTTACATGTGTGTGGAGGTGGGGGAAGTAAAAGAGGTAGGATGAGGCCTGGTAAAGATGTGTGTATATAAGGTCAAGTCACATTTTCCAGGCCAAGTAGAAATTTTGCAAAACCAGTGAGCTTTGAAAACTATGAAGATATTTTTAACAGTTCCCTATGTTCTGCAAACTTTTAAAAATCTCAATTACTCAGTCAACTCCAATTGAGTACAGAGTCCAAATTTTTAATAATTTATCTCCCAAAGTGTGACATTCATTTTCACCTCATGGATAGATTAATCCCCAATAAATTACCTAAAATTAGAAACCAAACAATATGTAGACATGGCCTGAAAATTGTACTCCTGCCTTGCTTTTACAAAATTGTCCAGAAAGTATCCATTAAATGCCTACTATATACCAGGTACTGTG
Source organism: Colobus angolensis palliatus (assembly GCF_000951035.1). Taxonomy (NCBI): domain Eukaryota; kingdom Metazoa; phylum Chordata; class Mammalia; order Primates; family Cercopithecidae; genus Colobus; species Colobus angolensis. Next base: position 1,045,720 of record NW_012119644.1, on the reverse strand, counting down.
CTCCATGCCTTGTCAAGCAAAACTATAGGAGAAAATCAGGTACCTGCACAGATACAGCAAAGTTTTATTTTATCTGCATATTCGTTGTTAATTGTTTGATGAAGAAAGAATCTTTCCAAGTCATTGTGACACACTACTTCCTGTAACAGCATGGTAGGAGGTCCAGTGGAAAATGACTCAGACACAATCTCTGACCTCATGGATCTTGTATTCTATTTTCCCTATAACAATAATAACACAACACTGATGATATTGATGATTCAGAGCTTGCCAAAAATGGCCTTATTGAGTGAGCAGATGAGGAAAATAATGCAACACAGAATGTAGAAGAGTTCTTTGATATGTCTCCCTTTGTTTGGCAAAGGGAGCTATGGAAACTCTGCTTCTGTTCCTGGCATCTACATGTCATTGTGAGTGAGGGTTTTAAAGACCTCTTGCTTCAAAACAACATGCTGACGGCTCAAAGATGGCATGCATATTACCATGTCAAAGACCATTTCATGTTTTCAATGTCTGCTTAAAGACAAACTTTGGCTGCCTTCTTATTGAAATTTACTTTTGATCAAAACTTAGATGGATACAATTTTGCATATTTTGGACTGATTTAAATTAACTTTAGAAAGTTGCCATAAATATTTACATGCAAAAAGCCTAGCAACATACACATTTTTAGAAATATTGTTTTTCTATTTTGACATGGTGAAGGAAAAGTCAGTACTAATGTACAATTAGTCTTATGTTCATTTATCATGGAAGAGGATACATATTTTTAAAAAATCACTTTCCCAGAGGAATCCATGTCTCAATGAAAGGTTAAGCTCTACTGTATGAAACTGGCGACTTTGGAAGACTATTTTGTTTAAAGAAACATGTATTCTCCTATAGTTTTCTAGGAGAACTGGCTGTTCAACAAATTTTGACTGAATGAAAACCCTGTCTCAGAGTAATTACCTGAGGCTTTGCACTTAGAGAATGCATTTCCTTTCATGGACCCAAACTGTTCTACAATGTGACGGGTAATTTGGCTTCAAAACAAAGTGGCAGACCTGTATAAGGCTAGAATGAGGAGAGAGGACTAACTAGTTTATTACAAAACCAGTAAATAAAACTCACTCCATCTGCGAACATTGTAGACATGTGTCTCCTAGTATTGCAAAGTCCTGCTTCAAGAGTATTTATTTATGTGTTGCTTGTTTATTTACTTACCTTTTATGAGATGAGGCATAGCATGCAAGGATGACACTGTTGTGTAAAACTGCCACTTGTGAAAGGATGCAAGGCATACATTTGAGGAAGGTCGGGGATACAGCTCCCCTTACTGGTTTATGCCCTCCTGGGTCTCCTGTCGTTGTCTCAGCCACTCTCTCTTCCACTCTCTGTCTTTCCTTGTGTCCACTGTCTGTTCCTCCTGCGTCTCCCTCCCTCCCTGACTGAGCCCTGTCTTTCTATTTTTCACGTGTTACCACTCTGCCTCCACCTCAGATTACAAGAAAGCCATAGCTCTGGAAATGGCCTGAGGGAGGCACAGGGCTCACATTTCATTCTCCTGGAAATTTAGAATTACAAATGAATCTACAGGAAACAATTGCTTGAGCAATTGAAAACTGATGTGGGCAAGAGTCCACGCTGTCCCCTTCCAGCAGAGTGATGGAAGGGCTAAGGACTGCAGTGTGCTCCTTCGTGCACGACCTCACGGAGAACATTCTCCAGTTAGCTTTCCAAACGGGTTAAGGGAGGTAATTGAAAATGTTTACAGCATTATGCTTCTAATATAGCTACATTCATTTTGGATTTGATGAAATTATCAGCTATTTAACAGCCTTTGGGTTGTTTTGACTGCAACATTTTCATTTATACCTTAATGCAAAAATGCCAACTATAGAATTCCTTTTTGCTAGTGGGGGTGGGGTGGTAAAAAGAAGCTTAGACAACACGATTTATACAAGGCATGCTCTCATAAGACACATGCTACTTCTGAGGCTTTAGAAATTACTACTGCATTTAAATTAATTTCTTCCTCCCTCCCAACCTCCCTCCTCTCACTCCGCTTCCTCTTTCTCTTTCTTCCTTTCACATCTGCTAAAAATATTTGGTCACTTAAAAAAAAAATCTCAAATCCTATGTATCTTACATCAAAAGAAATAGTCGTCAGTGCAGGCTAATGAGCATTTTTACACCCTTTTGGTCTATTCTGTTTTATTATGTATGACTTATCAGCAACATTTCAAAAAGTGATGTAAAACTAGTAATTTTATACCAAAAATAGTTTTCCTCATTTTGAGAACATTGAAACTAGGAGTCACAGTTTTCTCTCATAGTTTCCTCAGTGTCCCACTGGAGGGTAGGGCCAGCTGTAGATATGGTGAATTCTAAATTTTGTTTCATTAGACTTGATTATGCATTTCATATTTTAGGTAACTTTCATATTAATTTTTTAGTAGCAGCATGTTATTGCTGTTATTACCCTGGGTGATAATTAGCTTCATTTTAACTCTTAATTCAATGCATCATTAAAAACTGTCTACCATGGTATAGAAGGCACTGTGCTAGATATTAGAGTTGTTGGTGGATGAAGAAGACCCAGTCCTGGCCTTGGGAGAGTCATTAGATATAATGTCAAATGTGTACAATATTCACTCATCCATTTGTGCAATCAAAATTTACCGAGGGTCCATATGTGAATGACACTGTGCTCCATGCTGTATACGGAGCACAGAAGGTTGAGAAACAACGCTTGCCTTTACAGAGAAAGTGTAAAAGAAAAAAAAAAAAAAAAGCAAATGATTAAATATTTAAAAGAGTAAACAAACTCTTATGAATAGAGTCTGAGTGAAGTGGAGCACTGAGGGAGGAGAGACTGTTTACAACAGAAAGATCGGGGATGTTTCTGTCGTCACCCTGGGAGTGGGGCAACCAGCAGGAGACCAGTGGGTGTGGAAGACCACTCTGCTCTCCCTTTAGCATCATGGTGCCTTTAGCATGGCCAGACTTGTGTGGAATCCAGTTTCAATATTCTTAGACCTGAAGATGCTCTTGTTTGGCTAGGAGTGAGACAACATAACATAGCCCAAGTTCATTATCACCAAACAACTATTTTGGTTTTTTTGCATAGTTCAGTAGCTCTGTGGTTCTAATCTTCTCATTCTCCCTGGTAATTCTGATCCCCCAACCCCCACACACAGTTTAAGGAGCACTGATCTGAACAGATGCGACACTGACCCTTTCAAGTAACCTATATTATGACATGCTTATAATAGGGCATTAATAGCTCTAATCTTATTTTCTAATGAAACTAACAGCTTATGGGACTCATTAGTTAACAAGCCCCTTTAATGACTGAAAACTTACCAAGGAGTACAGGAATTTTAGTTTTAAGTTCAAAGTTGTGTTTCAAAACAGCAGGAAGATGTTTGCTGAATTGCCTAGCTTATCTTCAGCCATCTGTAAATCTCTAATTCAAAAATATTCTTGCTTTCCTTGCATTGTTGTTTGTCCACTGATGAATTCCCTGCTACACACTTTCCTTCCATGGGCAACTAACCAATATACTTAGTCTCTTCTTCCTGGAAAGAACATAAAACATAACATGACTTTTATACAGAATTTTTATTTATAAAATTGACCTTTTGCTTGAATGGACAGTTTTCCTCTTTATATTTGATGCATACACCTGAGAATACAATCAGAAGATTCCTATTGATTGTTCTGAAGCAATTTAGTTCTGGTCATGGTTGTACTGGATTTGCAATTATACTGAGGAGAGGTATTATTGACTGGGCCTGGTAATTACCACACTGACATCAGATTCAGCTGGAGATGAAACCTACCTACATCTCCATGTTGGTGTTCCCGTTATAAAAGATTTGCACTGATCCTTCCAATCTAGGGACGAACAACACATGACGTTATGTTTTAGTCACAACAATTTATTTCACTATGCAGTTCATTTATTTTTGAGTATAAGCAGCTTAAGGTACTGACTTAGGAAAGGTATACACTGAGGAAGTTAATTATTGACCCATGCCATGTATACTTTCGTCTAGCAAAACAAATAGGTCATCTTTTGTATTAAAACAATGGCTTTTGGACAGTTCTTATAAGTAGATGGATTACTCGTACATGTGTTTAATCAGATCAAAGGTAGCCTTATAAATAGTGAATCTACTTTTAATATAAATTGGAATTTCTTAGATTATATGAAATAAATATTTATAGTCTCAAAGCAACAACAGTATAATTATCCTTAGAGAATAGAACTCTTTTATGAATGCCAAACTCAGTTTACTCCCATGGGTAAATTCAATGGAACACGTATGTAAATAAAGGTTATATAGAACTAGCATTGTCTAATACTTAATCCCAAGCCTGAATATACAGAAAAAGTGTACTGGTGTAACAACCCATGGGGTCATGTGCAGAGAAGCTTGGCTTAACCTATAGACTGCAATGTATGCTCTTAAATGTTAGGAAATGAAAAATATATTAATTATACTTGGTATACGATTAAAAAAACTACAAGTAATTTGTTCAAAGTAATTTTCAAATGTGTGCATTGCTTTTGCATTTTTCATAATATACTTTAAATTTCTAATTGATACTAACATAAAAAATTCTTATGAATGTAAGAATTTTTAAAATGGGACTCTTCATGTGTAGAATGTAGGCAATTCTCTATTAACCATTGATGCAATAGGCACTCGGGCTCTATTTGTGTAAAAAAGCCAATCATTATGATTATAATGTGAAAGTTCAATAAGAAAGTATCATTCGCTACTTCTGCCTATAGAAAACAAATGTCATTTAATTTGCAAAATCCAAACTTTTAATTTACAAAATCCATTTTTTTTTTGGTGAAGCTCACTTTTGGCTAACATATTTAGACCAAAATTCAAACTTTTAATTTATAATATCTACTTTTTTTTTGGTTAAGCTCACTTTTGGCTAACATATTTAGACCCATTGTACTTGTATCAGAAAATTATTTATTTCAACAAAGATTCAGTTTATATTATGAAAGACTGTAGCTTTTTATTGTTTTATGAAGTACAATAATTCTAGGATCAATAAAATACCCTTAAAGGGGTTTTATTCATATTTTTCTGGACTGACTGTTATTTACTGCAGAGTTTAGATAGGCTATTTCTACAATAGGAGATCCACCCAACAACTGAGAAATTCCTTATGGAATTAGCAGATCTTGATTATGTGACATTTCTTATTTTCTCTAGACCACTAGAGAGGCATAAGTTTAGGAATAGGCCTGTTATAGAAGATGTAGCCTGTGTCCAATCCCTCACACTCTCAGTTGAACTAGACTATTGAGAAGTGTGCATTTGCTACCATCTGACAATATAGTATTTTAGAATATTAGCTTTGAGGAGATGGATGAATTAGTCAGAGGTAAAGCTGATTACTATGATTTCAGTGTGGTCCTATTAACACAGGGAAGAGAAATACTCAAGTTTGTGGTCATAGAATGCACACAGATCTCTCCATGGTCATCTTCCCAAGCTGCCTCAGTCTCCCAGGGTGCGTTATAACAGAGTACAGATGTTTTAATACAAATCCATCACCACCACTCAGAAAAACCATGTTAATCAGAAGAAACATCAAAAGCATCAGCTTGGAATCCCGAAGGAGAGGTGGCAGGTGCAGGCAGTGTCACTGCCTCTGACGTGCTGGGGCTGCATTCAGAAGGGATGCTGTCTCTACTGGCAGGCAGAAAGCACTGAGGCCTGAATCACTTGAGTAAGCAAAAGTTTTATCTAAAATATTCTGATAACTTGGGCAAAAACAAATATTTGGTTTAAATAGAGTAGATAAGAGACTCAATTTTTCATTTTGCTTTTGTAGATAGGGCTGGGTTGATCAACTCAGGAAGAAAGGGAACAAGTATATCCTATTTAAGACTCTAAAATATTTGCCAAGATTTACTGCTATTTCCAAAGAGTCACATAAAGACATGTTGGATATAAAATATTTTATATCTTTAATTGGACTCTAAATTCCTACCATGTGGGAATTATCATTTTTTAAAAATTCATTCTATACCTAGCATATTATGGATCTCATAGGGACCAACCCAGAATAGTCTGTGAAATAGAACTATTGAATAATCACATTTACTAACATTGTCTTCTTTTGGAAGAATATTTCAACCCCTCCATGTCTGCAGATAAAATGCTGATGTTCTTTTTTCTCCTGACCTCCAAAATTACAAGTTAAACAAAACAAAACAAAATGAAAGTTTGAATGGGGTCAAAGCATCCAAGTGAATTTAAAAAAGAGATGATATTGAAGTCAGAACAAAAAATGTTTTGTAATTTTAAAGAAAACATAAAGCTGAAGCAAAGCAGCAATAGAAAATGAAACAAATAATCAAATTTTCCCCACTGAGTCTAGGTGCCTTTAACACGGTTGAAAATCACACCAACACTAGTGATACGCACAATTTGGATATTTTTTCTTTCAATGATCTTTCGGCAAATGATATAGTCTTGAGATAACTCCATGCCTTGTGACAGTTCTGTGATCATTTACAACATTAAGCTTCAATCAAGGTCAGAGAACAAAGAGAAATGCAAATGCACATATTTAAAACTAACAATCTCACCTTCCAGGAAAAGGATTGCACTTCTGCTAGTATAATAGAAAAGTATAGAGGAAAACATGGTACAAGCTCCTCTGTTTCTCTCTCTCTCTCTCTCTTTCTCTCTCTCTCTCTCACACACACACACACACACACACGCCATACTTTATTTTAAAAATATACAGTGAATTGGCTGTTTGGAAGTAACAGGCATCTTCATCTGATTCCATCAGAGTTTTAGGGACTGATTAACTCTTACATTTGCAAAATTGAGTTAGAATGTTTAATATAATGTAATATAAAATTGAAACAGATGACACTTCATAAATTAAGTGCCTGGAAGATCTGGAAAACTTCTGAGAGAGACATCCTGTGAATTTTTCATCCGACATCCCTGCATGTCTGCACTGCATGTGCAGAGTGGGCAGATGACACGTGGAAGCCAGCGTGGCCCTATTTCCCCAGTGTTCACAGGACATGGGGCACAAAGGGCCACCATCTTTCCGCTGTTGCTGCTTGCCATATTTAGTCCCTGAGATCTGGAACGGGCCTGAGGAATGCTGAACCGAACTGTTGCTCATGTCATTAAAAACTCAACTAGGCAGAAAGCTAGGAACGGAGCAGTTGACAATGATAAAGCCGAGAGCTCTGTGGCTTGTCCTTAATTAGGTGTTGGCATTGGTTCTTGTCAAACAAGGGGAAAGAGAGTGTGCTGCAGCACACGGACGCACACAGACAGCCCTGGTCACAGTTGGAGAGAACACAAAGTGCATTCAGGCTGGCATTGAAAGGGATTTAGATAAGTACTCAAGGTAACAAAAATCGAAAAAGGAGGATGATAGCAGTGGAAGCTTTAGATGAATTGCAACTGAGTGCACCTTTATTACAGCTTATCAGTCTCCAGACAGCTACAAACCAACCTTCCTAGTGCATTTCTCTTCGTGCTCTCCTGGATTAAAGGTCAAAGTAACTCAGATTTATATGTTCTGTCGCGCAGTCTCAGTCTCTCCCGTTGCTCACATATATGCAGCCCATATCCCGGGGATTTGGTATCCCCGGCATGAAGCTTCTGCTCCTTGAATGAAGCAAAAGCCTTGCCTCATTGAAAAGATTCCATTTGTCTAAAATAATTGTCTCGTAGGAAGAGGTTGCAAATAATGCAATATTGAAAGATCCCAAAGATGCTACTGGCATAAATACACACATGGCAACATGCCAGCTCTAATCATTCTTGTCCATAATTATCGTTATATATTTTGCATCGATTTGACATATTCAAACAGCTAATATTCTGGTTTATTAGAACACTGTCTATATGTATTCTCAACATACACAAAAGCTGTGTGTTTTCATAATATGTATAAGCACTTCAGACGGTAAGCTGTGCACATTGCAGCTAGCAGATGGTAGCTCTTATCACAGATAAAAGCACATATATATGTTTCTGTAACTACATCCTCAGAGAGAACGGATAAGAGAAGAATTCTCTCCACATCACAGCTTACATTACCCATCTACTTAGGCAGCAAACAGCATATGTTTTACTGCTGTGGAAAGGCAGTACTTGAGAGGAAAATATGATTAAAATAAACTTAGAGATAACCTGATGAATAAATATTAAAAAAAACCCCTCTGTGTTAATTGAAAGTTAGGGTGTGTGTGTGTGCATCTGTGTGTGTGAAGGAAAGGACATCTCAGTACATTCAGGAAGTAAGACAATAAGGAGTACATCTTTCAGGGTTGCCGGATAAAATGCAGGATTCCCAATTAAGTCAACTTGCAAATGAAAAATGAATAATATTTTATATAAGTATATTTTAAATTTTGCACGCCCCATATTCCATGCAATATTTGAGACATTCTTATACTAAAATATCATGAGTTGCTTATCTGAAATTCAAATTTAAATTGGAGCCCCCTACCCCCTACACCACACCATAATTTATTCATTTTGCTAAATCTGACAACCATAGTTTTCAGCTGCTGTTATTAAAGTTTTTAGGCCGGGCGCGGTGGCTCAAGCCTGTAATCCCAGCACTTTGGGAGGCCGAGACGGGCGGATCACGAGGTCAGGAGATCGAGACCATCCTGGTTAACATGGTGAAACCCCGTCTCTACTAAAAAACTACAAAAAACTAGCCGGGCGAGGTGGCGGCGCCTGTAGTCCCAGCTACCCGGGAGGCTGAGGCAGGAGAATGGCATAAACCCAGGAGGCGGAGCTTGCAGTGAGCTGAGATCCGGCCGCAGCACTCCAGCCTGGGTGACAGAGCGAGACTCCGTCTCAAAAAAATAAAAAAATAAAAAAAATAAAGTTTTTAACCAATATTCCCAGTGTTCCAGGTGAAAGGACAGTTATCAACAGGCAAATCTATTTTGGAAGATATCATTTCAAATATTTGTATGCTTTTTCTGTTCATACAAATCCAGCAAGGATTTTGAACATTTATCTGAATGATGCAGTCAATAATAAAGCTAGTATGGATAAATTAGGTAATAGATCTCCCCACCCCATATCCCCAGTTTTAGATTCTGGTTTGGAACTATTTGGATAATTATTTCACTTCGGCTATACAAGCTTATATTTTTCCCCCCATTTATGAATTTGATTTATTATTTTAGACTAAGTTCTATTTGCAGTCATAAAATAAGAGACAGGGTTTAAACACTCTACAAGTACACATTTGTATTATGGTGAGATCGGCATTCAACTGGAAGGTTAAATGGAGTTCAGATAATTTCTTTTTTTTATTCTTTGCTCTGGCTTTTGTCTCATGTCTTTCAGCAAAAGTGAATAAAGATGTCTCCATTTTACACCAAAAGATTCAATTACTTTTCAAATGCTGGGTAAACATCTGCAGATGAACAGTCTTAACCAACGTATTTTGATTCTACACAAACTTATATGACACTTTTGTTTTCTCTCCAAGAGCAGAGAATAGATGCAAGCCTGCTATTCTGAGCTGGAGCTTCCACTGCCACTAGCACTGAACTTTTGGCAGGCAGCCAGCCAATCTCTGTAGCCCAGTGAAACTCTGATTCCATCTGCTCCAGCAGTGCAATATATTCCACTTCAGGTCAAAAGCGGGCAGCCAGCAGTATTAACATTACACTAATCTGTAAAGACATTTTCACTGGGCTAGATAGGCTAATGTTACACAGGCTTTCAAAGCTTCAAGGGTAAGGAGCAACAGTAATTGTCAGGGGAAGATACAGTAGGCAGTGCATTCTTGCTGAGAATATTCCAAGATAGTCTAGATGGATGGTTCTAAAGGATGAAGAAAGAAAGAAATACCTTTTAAAAGAGACAAGTCATTTGCTATCTTGTTAAGCAGGTATTTCAAACACAGCTTTGGATCATACGTTTAGCAATTATAAACTCTATTATCCTTTTTTTTTCTCGCTTGCTCCTGTATCCCCAAAACTTCTTAGGCACACACATTTACACACACACAACCTCAAAGCCTATTAAATAATTGATGAAAAGTACAATCTCTATTAAAAAAAAAAACCTAGCTGGAAATAAATTGCTTAGTATAACCTCGCTGTTATAAAATCAGAACTATTTCCAAGCTCTTAAAAGATTTGTTAAATAAAAGCGAGCATGTGGCTAACCCCTCCCCCATCTTCTCCTCCCCCCTACTCCACCGCCAGCAACCCCTCCCTACTTTTCTGTGGTTTGTAGAAAATTTGCTTAGTTTGGGGGATACACAGATCTGTAATCAATTGCTTTTTAAACATAACCTACCAAGAACTTTATTATAGGCCCTTTATGGAAAATATACTGAAGGAAAATACTCTGAAAGCAGATTAATGTATACGATGGAAATTTAATACCAGTAGCAGAAAGGGGCTTTTTCATTTCCCTAGTTCTTTGGTTGGGGGGAGAAAGGTAGTTTAAGATTCATGCCTGTAAGCACATCAGAAGGCATTAACAACTACATTTCAGGAAATTGTAATGTATAAAAATTCAATTTAGACTGCTTGATTTTCTTTTAGAAGAAGAGGAAAAATGTTTGGCTGGAAATAAACCGTATGAAAATTCCCACAATTAGGAAGTATACAGCGATGTTTTTGCTGTAATTGGATGTTATGCACAGTTGGCGTGAAAAAGTACTTTTGTGCTAGAATGATAGATTTCCCTCTAGATGGAAATATGCTATCTCTATAATGTAGACAGCAACAAAACCCACACATAATTTCAGTTTTCTTTCCTTATAGAGTAAGTAAAAATCTAGGGTTATATAAAGTTTTCACTTATCTTCCTCTTTTTTCAACTTAAATATGAAAGCTGTTTGGAAATTTGTAAAACTATTGGGCTTTTCAATCTCAGAAAATAATGAAGGAAATCTGGCAAGCATTTTTATTGTACAGATTTAACATTTATTGCCTCTATTTATTCCTTGTCATAAAAATTTGGCTATAAAAGGAACTAAACTTACATGGAATTGAAGACTTTCCCTTCCTTTTTTTTTTTTTTTCTTTTTTTTAAACAATTCTCCATCTAAATGGAAAATTCACACAGGGTACAGACTAATGAATATGCATAAGTCTTCATGCATTGATATACATATGATTTCTCATCTATAAAGAACGATTTGGAAGACTTGTTATCTGACCAGAAAAGCCTGTAGTAAGTTGAGATAAAGGATGCTGACTCCAATCCCCTCAGCCTTTGCAATTGCTTTATATTCTAATCACTGCACTAAGCATCTGTCCCCGGCAGGCAGCTTGTTCAATCTAGCAGATAACGAATGCAGCCCAATGGTGGCTGTGCTGGCCCTTCCCCACGCACGCGAGGAGCTAGTGTTCCATTCCTCTGATTACACAGGCAGCAGGAAAGCACTCTCAGAGCTGTAATTGCCTCCGTTATGAAACATCTTCACCTGTTAGCCAAAGCTAAGTTGAATCACAGCAGAAATTATTAACAGTGGCTGTTTTCAAGCCAGCTTAATTTGAGCTGATGCTGCTGTTCACTTAACCCAGATGAATAGGTGTGCAGGAGGAGAGTCTAAGCAGAGATGACACCCCAATGAATATTTGCTCGCAGCCCTGCTGCGGGGAGCTGGCTTGCACAACAACAGACAATTGTTAAAAAGCTAAGGGGAACTGGGGCGTTGGACAGGACTGGCTCCTCTGCAGGTACCTCTGTGCTCGTGAGAACTTCCTGACTAATGGCTGCTTTTAACAGCTAAATCATTTTTTCAATTAGTTTCCACAAATGTTGGCAAACACAAACTGTTTTTGGGGGTGTGCACAATGGTGCGAGAAACACTACCCTGCTTCCAGAGTGGCCAGAAACACTCTGTTTCAGAGAGCTGAACAGGCATTAAAATTTAATGGTCTGCTTTCATTTTCTCTGCAGTGTGCTTCAAGATGATTATAAATTACAGCATTCTGCTTACTTTTGACGGAATAAGTCATGTATCAGCACTTGATTTAGAAGCTATGTGTGCTTGACATATGAAACATATCTTGCAGATGTGATTTATCACAGAGCTCTTTTTTTTTTGTTTCAGGACAAAATAGCTGAACAGGAGGCTTGCCATTGTGATGGTGACCGCCATCCCTACAGTGGGGGTATGGCTGTAGTTTCAGAAGATTGAATCTTAAGAGTCTGAAAAATCTGAATATATCTCTATTTTTCAAGTTGAGGAATTCTTTTGTTTTTCAAAGCTCAACATGATTCCAAAAGATCTCACTCTTTTTATTTTAAATAAACTTTGCTGGAAAAGATGAGCAAGGCATGACTAAATATGGAAATTTTCTCCAAGACATCCTCCTGTAATGCCAGGGCAATTCGGGAAGCTGCTGGCTTGTAGGGCCTCTGATGCAATATGACTGGCCCAGGAGGCAGGTTGAGAGCAGATGGGGGATTTGTCATTTGGATGGGTATGAGACTAGAGGGATGGTCTATAAAGGCAATGCCTGATTCTGCTGTCAGCTGGTATATTTCTTTGCCTCTGAGGTTATATCTGCTGGTGATCTGAGCTGCAACATGACCAATCCATTCATTTCAACATCTCTTGAGCAACAGCTCTGATGGCTGCCGCCAAAATAGTGGTGTGAGGACCCACACTGATCATGAAATGATTTAACCAAACAATCAGCTGGGCCATGCTTTATTTACCAAATCTGACTAATAACTGTAACAAAGCTGCAGAAATCCTAAATATTATTTCAAAATCACATTTCCCGTAGAAAGTGTAACTTGGAAGTACATTCCCCTTGTCTCCTACTGCATCCTTATAAAACCAAATTCATATTTTGCCTTACCTCTTCTATGTAGCTTTATCAGCATCTCCTGTTAGTTATTCATGGCCTCTTCTCTTTGGACAGTCTATTCCAGTACTTGTGACAATGTACTGTAATTATCTGTGATCTTTCTTCCTCCCACTATATTATTCTGTAAGATCTAACTCTTAATCATCTTCCTCTTCTCAGTCCCTGGTATACAGCCTGACACAAAATAGGCTCTCAATAACATTTTTAGGTGAATTAATGTTGAATGAATACATAAATGAATGATTATTTCAGTCAAAGAAATATGTGAGAGTATATAGCAGGCCTGGTAATAGTCCCTTAACATCTCTTTCTCCTTTTCATATGGGAAAAGAGATCTCGGTTTTTAGCTGGGCACATGGTTTCCTGGAATTAAGACTTTCTCAGCCTCACCTGCAGCTAGGCATGATTATTTTCTAGAATGGGTCAATGGGATGTAGGTGGAAGTGGTATGGTAATTTAGGCAATGTTCTTGAGCACAGTTGTACAGAGGCTGTAATGGCTGCAGCTCTAGCAGTCAGTTTATACTCCAGGGAGTTCTTGGGATTGAAAGCCCTGTACTGCAGAACAACAGGATAGAAGGAATTGGGGGTTCTGATACCACAGAGAGCACACTAACCCTGGCCTGATTACTTACAGATTTCCTGAATGTGTGAGGAGAAAAATAAAAACAAAAACAAAAACAAAAAAAACAAAAAAAAGTCACCCTCATACAATGTGTGAACTGAAGTCCTTGCTATGATTTACCGTTAGGACCAGCTACATAATTTGTAGGGTTTGGTGCAAAATAAAAATGAGATATCCTTTGTTCAAAAATGATTCACAATCCCAAGACAGCAACAGCAGAGATTAAAGCAAGTGCATAGAACCCTGTGTGATGAAGCTGACCTTGCTTACAAGGCCTGATGTTACTTGATTCCTGCCAAAACTTCTTGAAACTCATTTTGTATCAATGCCATCATCAATTACTAAATTTTAGCCCCAGAGGCCTTGTTTCCTGGAAAAATTAAACTCTTTCCTGCCACAGGACATCTGGACTTGGCTTTTCTAAGTTAAGAATACTCTGTGACAGGTAATTGCAGTGCTCATGATTCTTGTGCTGGCTTCTTCTCCATCTTTATGAAACAAGCCAACTTAACCTCTATAGGAGAGTCTGTTTTAGCACCTCTTCACCTGAGGTATTGTAGTACCTTCTTGTTTCTTCTGAGGTATACCTCTACTGATTTCTTATTATATTGCTTTCTTTTAGAAACTACTAGAATGTAAGCTTCTGAAAGGCAGATGCTATTTGTGTTTTATTCATTGATATATTACTCATATAGTACACTGCTTACTTAGAACATAGTAGGAGCTCACTGAATATCTGACATGTGGTAAATGAGGACAACTTCAAGAATTTGGGCATTTAACCTGAATCATTTGGGTTCAAGGGTAGATTTCTCTTTTTCTTTTTTCTTTTTTTTTTTTTTGAGATAGAGTCTTACTCTGTCACCCAGGCTGGGGTGCAGTGGCACGATCATGGCTCACTGCAACCTCCACCTCCTGGGGTCAAGCGATTCTCCTGCCTCAGCCTCCCAAGTAGCTGGGACTACAGGCATGCACCACCATGCCTGGCTAATTTTTGTATTTTTAGTAGAGACAAGGTTTCACTATATTGGCCAGGCTGGTCTTGAACTCCTAACCTCATGATCTACCCGCCTCGGCCTCTCAAAGTGCTGAGATTACTGGCATGAGCCACTGTGCCCGGCCAGATTTCTTGAGCTTTCTCAAAAACACTTTGCCTGATTTTACCAATTTATTCTATAAACACTTGATTCTCTGTATTTGGTTATGTGGAATTAGCCATGCAAAGGTAAAACTCACTTGTGTAAATATTTCCCAGAGTTGTTAGATGTGTGAAAAAGGAGGAATCTTCTCTCTGCTGGACATCTGTTTATATTGTAATTCATACACACATGCCACCCTTAGAATCAAAACTACTAACTTCCTTCTCCTACAGCTTACTGTCTACATCAACATGTCTACATTTAGTATTCCTTATTTTCATTAGCATGACTTTACTATTCCAGGAGATTCTTGCCTAGGCAAGTAACTTGATTGTTCATTACTGGAACTCCCTGAAATATCCATCAACGCTTCGTTAGAAAACATCAACAGGGAGTTGTTTCCATAGATTCTCTGAATCCTTTGCCTCACTTCCGTTCCACCAATCCTAAACTGATATATATTACAATCCTTACCCAATCCTAATCAAGTGCTTGTATTGGAAGAACCACTTCACACCAAACTTTTGAGGCAGGAAAATAGGGTCTGGAGGCAGGGAACATAACGCCAATTCACACTTCAGCTATGAGAGGAAATATTCTGTCTATAGGGCATAGGCCAAGTAAATAACTTTGTAACTTTACTTTATCCTCTCCATTTACACAAGGCATACAGAAGTAACCATGGAATCCTCTAGAGGGTATTTAAACTCCCCAAAATTCTGTAACGGGGCCCTTGAGCCCTTATGCTCAGCCCACTCCCACCCTGTGGACTGTACTTCATTTCAATAAATCCTTCATTCCTTCCTTGCTTTATGCCTTTTGTCCAATTCTTTGTTCAAGATGCAAAGAACCTGGACACACTCTACCAGTGACACTTTCAATGCTCAATAAATTTTGACTTTGCCTTCCCAACCCCAAGGGGCTATGTAGTGGGAGGTAGATATAATCTGTATAAGGTGGTGTTCTCCATTGCTATCATGAGTGATACACTGAGTTTCGTCTTCTCAACAGGTTGTGTTGCTGATATTTGGGGAGCCAGTGTTCAATAATTTTAATATTTAAAAAAATAATAAAATGTGTGAGTGTATAAACTTGATTATTCAGAATAATCAGTTGCAATATATTAAGAGAAAAAAATAATGAACCCTATCTCTCGGGAGAAGCACTTTTCCTTACAGGCACGTCCAGGTCAAAAGTTTACATAAATTGTGATACATAATGATACTCACATAAATCAGAGAGTATACAAGCATATTTCTATGCTGGCATTGCTCAGTGTGGCAGACACTAGACATATGTGACTATTAAGCACTTGCTATGTAACTAGTCCAAACTGAGGTGTGCTGTAAGTGTAAGATATATCCCAGATTCAGTGACTTAGTATAAGAAAATAATGTAAAATATCTAATTAAAAATCTTTATATTGATTATATGTTTAAACGTATTATTTTGCTTACATTATAATATTTTAGACATGGATTTTGGATATAATATATATGGATTAAACATACTATATTATATATAACATATTATTAAAGTTAACTTTACCCATCTCTTTGCATTTTAAAAAAACAAAGGTTTTAATTAATGACATACATGGCTTGCATTATATTTCTATTGAGGAACATTGTTCTCTTTACTTAAATAAGATAAAAAACAAAAATAAAACCCCCAAACCTTGGCAAATTGCACTGTCAATAGGGAGGACATGATATATACATTTCTCCCTTGTGATGTCTTTCTTCACTAACATTTTTTAAAAGATCCAAACTAACATAACCATACACAATATTTTTAAGATGTAAAATATCATTGGTAAGTGGGCACTCTTAATGTACTTGAAAGCATTAAAGATAATTACCCTTAAAAGTTGAGAAACATCTAGAAGTCGTTTTGCTTATGACTAAACTTTTAGAAAAAATGTTTACACATTTGGCTTAGCAAGAGACATTTCAACAAACAGGAAAAGCACGGAGGCCCAAGTGTTAATCTGTGTTTGCGGTGAATGGCGTGATAGATCTGAGACTGCAAAGTGTAATTCAATGGTAGTAAGAGGTAGATATAATCTGTAATTTTTTTCTACAACTGGTTCTTTCTTTTTATCCTGAAGAATGATGACAGCTATCGTGGTTAATACGACAAAAGAGGGGTATCCGTATTTTCACCTCCCTTCTGTCGTATTGTTTGCTTAGAGATACTCTCAACTTGTAGTGTTAGAATATAAGGGGTGGTATACCATTTCTCCTTGAAAGACACTTTTGGTGAGAACAAGACAAAGGTGAGATAATCTCAGGCCACTGACTCAAGCTAAAAACAGGAACAAGGCAGGGACTGGGACAAAGGTTCCTGACCTGAGGTGAAAGAAGAGAGAGAAGCTTGTTAGGACAAGGGGTGAATAAATAAAATGTCTCAGTGCCCTGGGAGGAGGCAACTTTATTCTTCACCATCAAGGACAAGAAAACTCCATTTCATTGTCATTCAGTCTTCTGAAACACAAGACCCAAGCATAAATGCAGAGGGCCTCCTTTCTGATCAGGCGATTGAGATGTTTGTTTTCACTGCAATGTGAGTTGTGTCCTCCTTTGTGTCCCTTGTCCTTTGAAGTTGTTTACATGTTTGACAAATTTGACAGAAGTTTCTAATGTTTAAGTTCTCATACATTGATAATGGAATGTTAACAAACTGCAATTTCAAAAATACGTTTTTATTTTTGAGCTTCTCTCACATACAATTTTCCTGATGTTTTAAGCAGAGAAATAGAAAATGTTTTGACAACTATCTGATCTTTGACAAACCTGACAAAAACAAGCAATGGGGAAAGGATTCCCTATTGAATAAATGGTGTTGGGAAAACTGGCTAGCCATATGCAGAAAACTGAAACTGGACTCTTTCCTTACACCTTGTACAAAAATTAACTCATGATGGATTAAAGACTTAAACATAAGACCTAAAACCATAAAAACCCTAGAAGAAAACCTAGGCAATACCATTCAGGACATAGGCATGGGCAAAGATTTCATGACTAAAATACCAAAAGCAATGTCAACAAAAGCCAAACTTGGAAAATGGGATCTAATTAAACTAAAGAGCTTCTGCACAGCAAAAGAAACTATCATCAGAGTGAACAGGTAACCTAAAGAATGGGAGACAATTTTTGCAATCTATCCATCTGACGAAAGGCTAATATCCAGAATCTACAAGGAACTTAAACAAATTTACAAGAAAAAATCAACCCCATCAAAATGTGGACCAAGGATATGAACAGACACTTCTCAAAGGAAGACATTTGTGTGGCCAACAAACATGGAAAAAAGCTCATCATCAGTGGTCATTAGAAAAATGCAAATCAAAACCACAATGAGATACCATCTCATGCCAGTTACAAAGGCAATCATTAAAAAGTCAGGAAACAACAGATGCTGGGGAGGATGTGGAAAAATACAAATGCTTTTACACTGTTGGTGGGAGTGTAAATTAGTTCAACCATTGTGGAAGACAGTGTGGTGATTCCTCAAGGATCTAGAACCAGAAATAGCATTTGACCCAGCAATACCATTACTGGGTATATACTCAAGGATTATAAATCATTCTATTCTAAAGGCAAATGCACACGTATGTTTACTTCAGCACTCTTCACAATAGCAAAGATTTGGAACCAACCCAAATGCCCATCAGTGATAGACTGGATGAAGAAACTGTGGCACATATACACCATGGAGTACTATGCAGCCATAAAAAAGGATGAGTTCATGTCCTTTGCAGGGACACAGATGAAACTGGAAACCATCATTCTCAGCAAACTAACACAGGAACAGAAAACAAAACACTGCATGTTTTCACTCATAAATGGGAGTTGAATGATGAGAACACATGGACACAGGGAGGGGAACATCACACACCGGGTCCTGTTGGGGGGTGGGGAGCTAAGGCAAGGGTAGCATTAGTAGAAATACCTAATGTAGATGAACGGGTTGATGGGTGCAGCAAACCACCATGGCACGTGAATACCTATATAACAAACCTGCACATTCTGCACATGTATCCCAGAACTTAAAGTATAATTTTTTTAAAAAAAGGAAATGTTTTCAGGCAAGATGATACTGTAACTTTGAACTTTGACTCTTCAGCTCTGCTGTTTTGACAGCATAATAACTCTTTCCTTGAGGAAACTTCCAGCCCTGTTTTCCTGGCATACGGAATCAATAAAAGAATGCTTTAGTATTTTATAAGAACATGATTTTCCCAATTTCTTTCAAGGAAGAAGAAACACTGGAAATCATTCAGAAAATCTTGTTCTTTTGAGTTTTCTTGGCAACTTAAGTATGTAGCATAGAAAGCTAGGAGAAAATTGAAATACAAATAAAACCTGAAGTAATGATTACTTAAATACCATGACATGAATCTCTAGAGTTGGCCCTTATTATAAAAGATAAATAGCTGTTACTTCCTAATTCTGATTGTTTTGCTGAGAATATCTATTATATATAGTCACCACGGACCCATGCTTTCGATATGCATCTCTCTCTTCAGTGATTTTCTCAGGCATACGAATTATGTGTACAGCCAAGGAAGTGTTTGGGCTTATTTCAAAGGTGGGAAGACTAAGACTAGGGTTATGTGCCAAAACCAAACAGCTACTTTTATGGAAACATAAATTTAAAAACTATTACTGTAACTGGTGGTGGAAATTAGAAATTTTTGTTCTCAATTGCGTGGTTAATCCCTTGTCTAGATGACTATTTTGGTGCTTTCTTTAGAAGAAATAAAAAATGTGTTTCCCCTTGTGCTACATTTATGTTTTATCTCTGTGTCCTATTGCTATCTAGGGATCTTGACTCATCTGAAATTACAAAGGAGAGAGACCTCAGTTGGTGGTACAGGGAAAAATGGTATTTAGACTTTAAATATAAATCCTCTATATTATTAATATTTTAAATCAATGAACTCACTCTAGGCTTTAACTGTAAAAAAAAATGAAAAGTGATTAAAAAAAACAAAAAACAAAACAAAAAAAAAACTAGACCAAAGTGGGTGTAAGTACAAAAGGAATTTATTGATCTGAGTAACTGAAAAGCTCTGTTTGTCTCAGCAGGTGAGTTTTGATACAGCAGCTCAGAAGTTGTCACTGAAGACCTTCCATGGTCCTTCCAGGTCAGGGAATTGCTGCTGACATTCTCACACCAAAATTTCCATCTCAGGATAGAGATGCATCCTAAGGAAAGACCTTTTAGGATGGTTCCCCAGGAAAATTGGTCTTTGTCCCAGTGTTATGGGCTGAGATATGTGCCCCCAAGTTCATGGTGAAGTCCTATCCCCCAGCAACTTAGAATGTGACTATATTTGAAAACAGAGTCTTTAAAAAGGTCATCAAGTTTAAATGAAGTCATTGGGGAGGACCCTAACCCAGTAGGGTTGGTATTCTTTAAACAAGAGGATTTGGGGACACACAGCCACACAGAGGGAAGGCCATGTGGAGACAGGAAGACACTCATCTACAAGCCAAGAAAAGAGGCCTCAATAAAAAAGGAAAAACAACAACAACTTATTCCTATCTGGGGATCTCGACTTGCCAACACCTTGTTCTCAGACTTCCAGCCTCTAGAACTGTAAGAAAACAAATTTCTGCATATGCTACCCAGTTTGTGGCACTTTGTTATGGCAGCCTAGCAAATGAGTACACCCAGCATTCATAACAAAAGCTTCAAGGGTCACTTCGACAGGACCTGCTTAGGTCATGCACTACCCCGAGTACTGTGACCAACAGCTCGGAATAGCTGAATAACTGGCTTCAGTCACTCTGGGCTTGCCCCTGAATCTGGGGAGGAGGGGGATTTTGTCCCTACCTAAACAACAGGGCTGAAACTCAGGGAAGGGGTTCTCTTAAAGCAAGCTATGGAAATAGAGGCACCCTACAAGTCTCTACAGCATATACAAACACTGAGAATGCAGCTCCCCACATGGTGTTCTACCAGAAGCTCATGCCGATGTGCCTGTTATGGAGAATTCTCCTGTGGTCCCTGGAGGTTTCTGTTCAGTCCGTTGGTTAACTCCCCTGAATGGAAGTTCTGCTCTTAAAACTGAGAGATATTTTCAAGTATAACCTGTCCTCCAATATATGTCTTCCATTAATCATAGTTTACTTTAATCCAGGTGTTTTGGGCCTTCAATAGCCTGGGGTTACAGCCTAAGACCAATTGTGAAACAGGACTCAGCAACTTACTGCATCCACGCTGCTGGCAAGAGCCAGCTGTGAGGATTTTACCGAAGGGTTGTGTGAGAAAATGGAGAGCAGATATTGCTTACTGTATAGTAAACAATTTAATAAGACTCTTTATTGAGGATAGCTGGGCCTCTGTTCCTTTCTGACCTCCCCGTTCACTTTGCTGGCACATTTCTGCTTTAGGGCTCTACCTTTCTTGCTCCTGTTTAGAGGCTGTTCCTGGGATATCCATAAGATGAGCTCCCTCCTTCCTTCAGGTCCCCGTTCCAGTGCCATCTTATCTGTGATGCCATCTTATCTGTGAGGCCTTCTTTGACCACAGCACTCTGCCTCTCTCTTCCCTACTTAATTTTCCTGCATTGTACTTGTTGCCTCTGATACCCTATTTATGTACTTGGTTATAGATTTGTTATCTACCTCTTGACCCCCAGTAAGGGTGGAAGTGAGAAGTGTTGTCATATTTCCTGCCATATCCTTTGTCATTTAAAATGGTAAACAGAAGCCACATAATAAATTTTTGTTAAAAGAATGCCTTTCTTTTTTCACCGAAGTTTCTTTTCAGCAGTCATTAGATCTCCTTCTATTGACCCCCTCATGTTAAAAGATACACACATATATGTGTGTATTCACCTATGCATATATAAACAGACATGCATATGTGCATGTTTGTATATGTTCAGACACACACACATTTCCTGGGACAATATTAAAGCCATCTCTTAAGTCTGTCCTGACTCCTCATCTCACTTGCCTGTTGTTAGGCAGCAAAGCCATGTGATCTTTCCAGGCCCACTCCAGAACTGACACGTGGGACTCAGTGAGGCTCTGGCTCCCCGAGTGAATGGCATCTACATAGGAATCCAATGTTTTCCTCGTGCCTTCTTCAGTTACTGATCAAAGCGAAATCATAGCAATTAAATCACCATATTGAGGTCTTTTTTTTTTTTTTTTTTCTGGCAGAATATGTGTCATTTGAGATTCCTTTTACACTTTGAATGCATTTTCTTTTTGAACCTTTCAAAAATATATAGTACATTTTCTGTTGTCTTTTGTAGGACCCAGTTTTTCTTTACATGGCCTGAGTGTCTTATGCAATCTGATCCCTGTCCATCCCAACAGGGATCAGTGGTGTTATAGCTGATCTCTGAACACTGAGCTGAACACTCAGTGAGCAGATATAACATCACTAGCTCCCGCCACATTCCCCTTCATGCTCTTATTTTCACCATCCCTATTGACTTCTTTCTTCTTCAAATGCACTGTGTGCCTTCCATCTCAGAGTAGGTCAGAAGGTTTGAAGGTGCGACTGGACATTTATTTTTGCATTTGTGCCTAAAGTCTAAATCCTTGAGCTGCCCCTCACAGTACCAATGTTCCTCTACCTCTAAGATATGACAAGGGGCTGATGCAGAATTAACTCCTTGAAACTCATTTGGAGTTCATTTGCTAGAGAAAGAAGCAGCAAAACCCATAAATTTTATGACATTCTTTTGGTATTCAGGCCAGATTCTCTGTCAGTATATATCCTGTTTATGTAAGCCAGGAAATTGGAAATAAGCATGAGGAGTATGTAGCATGGTTTTCCTCATTGAGTTTTTTGAGAACTAGACAGTCTTGATTCTACCTGTTACTAGACCACCATAAATAGCCCCCGTCATGTAAGAATAAAGCCAGCATTAGAATCACTAGTATCTACAAGGGTCCTGTTTCACATTTCTTGGATTTCAAAGGCGGCTTAGCACTTTTGCTATATCAACTTACTCAATAGCCCAGGCTGCAGCTGTGCCTTTTGTGCTAGCAGGGGAACCAGGGTCAATAGCAGAGGAGACTCCTCCAGGCACACAGGCCTTCTTCTCATGTGCAGTTCACTTTGACTGGAACATTCACCTTCTCCTATTAACCCTTGTAGAGTCTTCTGAACTTACAAAGGCAGCAATCCTGTTTATCTTATTTACAACTTTTCTCTCCAGTGGCCAGCATAACACCTTGTACATTGTAGGGATATCATATTATTCCCTAAATTAATGAATGAATTAAATGTAAAGCTAAATTTATCCAATGAATAAAATTGGTACTACAGAGAAAATTTGACACGTGGCTTCACAGGGTTTATGTACCTGTAAAACAGCTAACCACTGAAGTCAGATATCTTGGCACAAGTCAGAGAAGATATGCAAATATTTCCCCTTGGAATAAACCACTGTTATAACAAGTAATAACATTAGAAATGATAAATACTAAAACAACAGCTATTTCTGTAACCTGTATCATTTGCTAGTACTTTAATAAAAAATTTCCAACTTATCATAGGCCAGATATTATTCTATCTAGGTATAATTATATCTGATTTTTCTGTCGAAGACCCAGGGATCATTAAGGTTAAGAACCTTGCTGAAGTTCACATGGCTGATTGGGTGCCTAAGTTGGGATTTAAGCAAACTGTACTCCTCCTAGTTTACAGGCAAGAGCTAGTGTTGATATTTCTGACAGGCCAAGGTAATTGATTTGGCGACACCAGTGTCTGTGCTGGGATCTATAAAACCCTGAAGAGCAAGCCGACACGATAAAACAGATGGCCCTGTGACCCGAAATCTCAGAAGTGCTGATGTGGCCAGAGCAGAGGCTGCTTTGGGCTACAGTTACAAGGGAGAAGAGAAAGACCTAAGAGAAGCTGGGACAAGGTTTATGGGGACAGTTTTTCTCACCAAGAATGTCTATTTTCTGGGAATGGCTGGATAATACACAACAGCTTTGGAAGCCTTTGTCATGACCTGGGGTAGAGAGGATAATGAGAGAGTTTTCTACTGACGTGTCAGATGACATGCTGGCTTTCTAAATTAATGAATCAATTTCTTAAATTTCCTCTCACCTTTTTTTTTTCTTCTTTTACCTTGATTAGGTTTTACTTCTGATCTCATTTGTGGTGGCTCTGGGGTCAACTGTTCAAAGAAGCCTGCAGGGAAAACCCGTCCTTTGGTTTAGGTACCTAAAACTTGGGTTATAGAAGAGGAAGAATTTTTTCAGAGTTGCTAGGCAGCCTTCTGCTCATCTTGCCCCGCTACCTCCCCAAATTCCAATATGACTCAAAAGCAGGATCAAAGCTACAGAGTAAGGACCAATCTTCACTTCTGGTAAACAAAAGAGGCTACAGTGAATTAAGAGGTTAGGAGCCATGGAGACCTGGAGCTGCTCAGGAAACAAATTGAGATAAGTTAAGGCAGCTGGACCTAGTGACTCAACTCCACAAGCTTAGACTTTGAAGTTATATTCGTTCATTCATTCATTTATGTGTCAAATGTGTAGTAGAGGAGGAAAAAATGAACACTCAATGAGAAGAGATAGGGAATAGAGATCATAATAGGTTTAGGGTGGAAGAGAAAAACAAAGCAGTAGCTTATGGGGCACATGGGGTAACAGGAAACATTTTCCATTTATTTGGTATAGTTAGGCTGAGGACAATAAGTAAGTGGAGAGACTGAGGAGTCAGGAGTGACTGACAGAATAATGCCCGGAAAGTGTGTTAGGATTCCATCTTTGCATGGAGGTGCTGGATTTGACAAACCATAGCATGCTTCTTTCTTTGAGATGGAGAGAGGAGATGCTGTTATCTGTTTACCTCATTTAGGAATTCCTTCTCCAGAAGACCCAAAGTATGTTTCTTTTCTTTTTTTTTTTTTTTTTTTGAGACGGAGTCTCGCTCTGCCGCCCAGGCTGGAGTGCAGTGGCTGGATCTCAGCTGACTGCAAGCTCCGCCTCCCGGGTTCACGCCATTCTCCTGCCTCAGCCTCCCGAGTAGCCAAAGTATGTTTCTTATTAAATCATGGACAACATGATCGATTAATTAATTAATCATTAATAAATAAATAATTGACCTCAGATAAAGTCATGGATTACTTGTAGAATGTTTGTCATGTAATAGGTAAATTATAAATTATTTACTCTTTCAACAGGTTTACTTTGTATTAAGATTTTGGAGTACAAAGCAGAGTAAGACCTAACCTTTATCCTCAATGGACTAGCATTATATTAAGAGTAACAGGGATATAAACAGATCTTTATAAGTATTTTTAATGCAATGATCAAGGTACTCGGAGGCAGTGTCACCCAGTAGTGGCATATGTATTCATGTATGTATTGGGGTATGCATGTTAATAGCAGAAAAGGGGCCTTGGAAGCAATGTATGAGGTGAACATATTTTAAATTTTATAACATGCTTTAAAAATTAACGTGTATATTTATTATAGAAAATATTTTTAAAAGAAATTAAAATGAGTACATTTTCTCCATAATATAGCATCACCGAAGGAAAGACTACTGCTGAATTTAAGCCAAACTTTTATTCTTGTATGTGTGTGTGACTTTGACACTGGACAAATTTTATCGCATCTCTGGGTATCAGTTTCCTCATCTGAAAAATGAAGCAGTTGGCCTCCAAGGCTGCTTCTAGGTATGATAGTCTGAGTCTTTGATCTAAGAACAAATTAATATAGCACTGAGAGCATAAGTGATTTCTAATTGCTAAAGTGTGACAATTTAAAATAAGAAGGCAAAATGGTCTCCGTAATTAGCTCTGACACATGCCACCTCTATGACAAAGGTCAGCCATTTTAATTTCCTGTCTTGCTTGCTCTATCCCCCAAAAGGGGGATAACATTTCTGATACCTGCCTTTTTTTCATGAATCTCTTGTCCAGATTAATAAGGACCTTACTTCTCTGAAGGAAATAGCTCACATATTGAAAGTATATTAATTCCTTTAGGCCATTAGGGCATCATTTGCTTAATTTGATTCCAAGTGACAGCCATGAACCCCATTTTCTTTAGTAAGCTTGTGGCTTCAGCTTGTAAAACAGAAAAACTTTTTAGAAGAAAGAGGATCAATGTTCATAGAGTCTCCTTAATATCTGCTGATTATTTTTTTTTCCAGGTAGTATTTTCTTTAAAATGTTATCATGCTGTTGCTTAAATAAGCATTTATGGGGTGTTTGTTTTTTCCTTATCTACCAGTGACAGCTATATCACAGGCTGAAAAAGCTATGGATTTTTACAAAAGTTAAGTCTCAAAGGATTGATTCACACTCATTTGAGTATGCAGGATGCTACTTTCAACCTTAGGGTTTTTGCCTTAGGAGATACACATGACTCAAAAACCTTCATTAGCAACCTCTTCTTTTTACTAGCAAAAAGTCAGAAATTGGGCCCTGTAGTTTAGTTATGTTACTTAGAATTGTGTTCTTTGCTGAATGGGTTCAAGTCGAAGAGCAACAATTTATTGCAAACGACCTGCAAGGCCTTGTGTTAGGGGATGTAACGATTCTCTGAAAAGGTCTACAATTTAGCAGGATAGAAATCTGCAGCATCCTTCTAATTCTGATAAGTGTCTCGATAGCAGTACAAAGAGCTGTGGGAATTCAGAGCAGAGGCAGAAATAATGGAGAAATACCAGCCTTTAGTGGGCCGTCACCCAGCCAAAATAAAGCATTCCCATTAGAGTATGAAGGGGGAAAACGCCTCATGGCCTTTTCTTCCACTGGTTGAAAGAAGGAGACCTTAGCCATTGGCAGAATGATGTGCCTGTAGCTAACTTCCCAAATAATGTCCTAGAGACAAACTGTATTATTACTGGAGTTAACTGCAGACTGAGGCACTGACACATCCGCACTCTCTTCCTTTCAATAGTTTCTCCATTTCGTGCCCAGTTCAGGATTGCAAGAGGAGAAATATAATTCCCAGGCACTTTCACATTAGATTGTAGAGCCTTGCATGGAAAATAGCAATTTCCTTTTCCTTCCCTTTTCTCTTCCTTCATATGTCAGTCTCTTGTTGAGGAACTGAAGGCTGGTAGGAGAATGGATAATTGAAGAATTGAACTATTTGAAATCTTAGAAGGCTTTTAGGATGATTTTCATTTGTTCTTTCTGCTTTTTCAAATGATTGAAAAAACAAAAATAAAAATAGTTGAAAAATTATTGAGAAATAGGGCAAGTATGCTATATGTCAGATAACATCAAATGATTTTCCAAAGAAATTCTACCTATCTGCAAGCCCAATTGTATAGTATGATTCCTAGTCCATATCCTTGCCAATATTTGATAATATCTGACTTTTAAATTTTTGCTAATCTGGTATGTGTAAAATGTTTTCTTTGTATAAATTTAATTTGTGTTTTTCTTATTATAAGTGAAATTGAGCGTCTTTAACGTGTGTTTTTCTCTCCTATTAAGTGCCTATTTATTGCGTCTTCTACTAAGTGTGTTTCTTTTTTAGTTGTTTTCTTTTTTTACCGAAGAGTAGGAGTTATTTCTATATTGTTGATTTTAATTTTTTTTGTGTGTTATTTGTGCTGTTAACTTTCTTCTCTAAATTTGTGGTTTGCCTTTTCATTTTCTATATAATATATTTTGATAAATTAGAATTTTTAATCTTAATAAAATTAAATTCATCAATCTTGTTCTTTATGTGTTGGGCTTGTTGTATCTTGTTTGAAAGAACTTTCTTATCTGGAGATCATAAAAATATTCTATATTGTTTTCTAATAGTTTTATAGTTTTACTTTTTGCACATAAGTCTTCTTTTTTTGAGACAGAGTCTCCCTCTGTCGCCCAGGCTGGAGTGCAGTGGCCGGATCTCAGCTCACTGCAAGCTCCGCCTCCCGGGTTCCCGCCATTCTCCTGCCTCAGCCTCCTGAGTAGCTGGGACTACAGGCGCTCGCCACCGCGCCTGGCTAATTTTTTGTATTTTTAGTAGAGACGGGGTTTCACTGTGTTCTCGATCTCCTGACCTTGTGATCCGCCCGCCTCGGCCTGGGATTACAGGCGTGAGCCACCGCGCCCGGCCGCACATAAGTCTTTAATATCCTTTGAAATTGATTATGGTACATGGTAGACACAGGGCCCAATTTTTTAGTTTTCTATAATGATGAAATTAAGTATTGAAAGTCAATAATTTAGTTCCTCACTGGTCTGCTGTGCCAGTTCTGACATAAATTAAGTTTCTGTATAAATGTGGATATTGTTTAAATTGGCCTTCTCAGATATCACCAAAAGAGGAGACAAAGTTGAGTTTATTGCAGAGTGTGTTAAAAGAGAACATAACTTCACAAAACACTGGCAACATCCTAGAGTGGGGAAAGAAAGGTCAAAATCTATTGAGAATTGGAAGTGCGATTAAGACTTGGCTTTTACTGTGAGGACTTGTTTAGTATTAGGTAGGAATCATGACACTTGAGGACTGGTGGGAAAAGTAAAGAGGGGATTTTGAGGTCAGGAATTCAAAGCATCTCAGCGTGTAAACTGCTGACGTTTTCCATGGAAGAGTTGTTGAGTCTTTTGGAGCGTTCCTGTGATAAACAATAAAACAATTTGCTTTGACAGGACAGTCATGGAACAGTAAAGAAATGCAGGAAAATAGTGAAATAGCACAGTCATATTCATATTGGCAATAAGGTGTGGTTTCAGTTCTCAGTGTCCAGGCACAGCGTGAAAGTAAAAGGTTTTGGTTCTCAACATATTTCTGGACTGTCTATTCTGTTGGATTGGTCATTTTTTTTTTTTTCAATTCCTGCTCTGATATAATCCTTTCTTAATTAATTGCATTCTAGTAGGTCAGAATATCTTGTAAGACAAGGGCCTCCCATCTCGTTTCCTTTGATGAATTTCTTGGCTATTCTTGGCTCTTTCCATATCAATTTTAAATTAGCTTCCCAAGTTCCTTATACGTAGACACATGCACACACACAAAACTTGTCAGAATTTGATTATGATTTTAGTGAGTTATCAGTAAATTGTGCCAGAAATGACTTATAATATTTAGTCTTCTAATCAATGAACATGGTATATCTTTCCATTTATATAAGTGTTTCTTAATTTCCTTCACTAAAATCATAGAAATTACCACAAAGGACTTATACGTTTTTTGTTATATTTGTCTTAGCCACTTTATTGATGCTTTAGATGTTATTTTTAATGTTACTCATTAAAATTATCTATTTTAAACATTTATTTCTGGTATATAAAAATACAATCAATTTCAGTTACTGATTTTTGGACCTAGCAATTTAATGTATTTTCCCAATTAATTTGAATAATTTCCTTGTATATTCTTTCCTATTTTTTCATGTGAACACTCATATTGTCTATGACTAATGCCAGTTTTTTTTTTCTTCCATCCCTGTTTTTATGCCTTTTATTTATTATTCTTGCTTTGCAGTGCTGGATAGGATCCATATTGAATAGAAATGTATTTCTTTTTTTGTTTCTTTGAAAGTAAGGTGAGTGCTTGCAGCATTTTATCATTAAGTAAGATGTTTATAGATTTTTCTATAGATGCTTTTTAATAAATTAGGAAAGTTTTCCATTATTCTTGGTTTGCTTAGAGGTTTTTTTTTCAATCATGACTGCAAGTAAAATTGTATCAAATATTTTTCCTTTTTCTCTCAGGGTAATTATGATTTATAATGTAATCAATTATTTTTCTAATATTAAATTAATATGTACTTCTGTCTAAATCCAATGCAGCTGTGTTGTGTTGTATTTTCATTTTTTGCTGAATTTGGTAGCTAGTATTTTGTGATTTTCTTTTTTCTTTCTTTCTTTTTTTTTTTTTTTTGAGATGGTCTTGCTCTGTCACTTAGGCTTGAGTGTAATGTCGCAATCTCGGCTCACTGCAACTTCCACCTCCTGGATTGAAGCAATTCTCATGCCTCGGCCTCCTGATTAATTGAGACTATAGGTGCATGCCACCATTCCTTGCTAATTTTTGTATTTTTAGTAGAGAGGGGCTTTCGCTGTGTTGTCCAGGCTGGCCTTGAACTCCTGAGTTCAAGCGATTTGTCCACCACAGCCTCCCAAAGTGCTGGAGTTACAGGCATGAGCTGCCTCACCTGGCCTTTGTATTTAGATGTTTACTCTCATCTAGTATCCCTCATGTTCCCTGGCTCACTGTAGCATACCCTGCTTTTTCCAACAAGCCAGGCTTATAGGGCATACTATTGAAATTTATTTGTCAGCACAATTGCCAGTTACTTCATGTCCAGAATTTAGAGCTTGTTTCAAAAGTTAACACTACAACTATTACATCTACATATGCTGAGTGTTTAAGATATAACCCTGCATTTTTCACTAAGATTTTATAAAAATTGCATAAGTCAATAAGTGGAAATAATAAATGCAAATGGTATTATGATCATTGTAAAGAAAAACTTTACATCTCTCTATGGATTGCTTGGAATTCTATTTGACTGCTAATTGGGTATTGTGAACTATATATATTCAGTATATAAGTGGCTATTACTTAGAGACAAGTACTATAAATTATCTTATTCCTCCTTCTAGAAAATGAACACTGAAAATTATATGTCTCATATTCTTTAATTTAGAAACAGAAAATCATAAGCTCACAAGCTCTGAGTAAACTCTAGCTCTCAAAAATCATGCTGTAGCCAGAGACTATCGGTCTTTAGTTAGTGGGTAGCAAATAATCTGGACAGGATAAGAAACTGTTGATTCAGAGGTGATGATGAGAGTAGGATCTGAACCATGGAGCCACTTAGAGCCAGACAGACAGAGATGAAGCAGGGATTCTTTTAGGTATATTACAGATATCTAGGAGAAGTTTCCTTCATAAAGATTTACAGCTTTTATCGTAAAATCCCAGGGCTAGGTATATTAAATTTCCTTGTCTATAAGGTGCCTGAATTTTCACATTACTTGGGTAGTATCAAAACTCTTTGTATCTGTTTTTTCTTTTGGGCATGCTCTAGTAATTATCTCTAACAGAACTATTTCTGTAACAAAAAATTACGTGAAATGGAAATTAAACATCCAACTTGTCAAAGAAGAATTCTTAAGGGAAATTAGGAATATCTTGAGGACAAATGAGAATGAAAATACAACACACCAAAATTTATGGGATGCAACAAAAGTAGTACCAAAAGTGAGGTTTATAGTGATAAATGCGTATGTTGAAGAAAGAAAAGATCTCAGATCAGCCACCTAACTTTATGCCTCAAAAGATAGAAAAATATCAGCAAATTAAACCCAAAATTAACAGAAGAAAGGAAATAAAAAAGATTAAAGCAGGAAAAAACGAAGTAGAGAATGGAAAAACATTAGATAACATTAAAAAAAACTAAGACTTTTTTTTTTTTTTAAGATTGACCAAATTGACAAGTCCTTGGCTAGATTAAGAAAAAAGAGAAAAGATTCATATAACAAAAATTAGAAAGGGAAGAGGAGGCATTATAACTGAAACCATAAAAATAAAATGGATCACAAGAAACTACTATAAACAGATATATACTAACAGATTGGATAAGCTAAAAAAAAGATTAACTTATTGAAACATACAATTTACCAAGTCTGAATCATGAAGAAATAAAAATCTGAACAGACCTATAACTAATAAGAAGATTGGATCAATAAGAAGATCGGAAACCTCCAACAAAGAAAGACTCAGCATCAGAGGACAGAATTCCACCAAACATTTAAAAAAGAATTAACACCAATCCTTTCCAAGCCCTTCCAAGAAATAGAACACTTCTGAATTCATTTTAGGCCAGTATTCCTCCAATACCAAAATCAGACAAAGATACTACAAGAAAGGAAAACTACAGACCAGTATCTCCGTGATGGATATTAATGCAAAAATCCTCAACAAAATACTGGCAAACTGAATTCAACAACACATTAAAAGGATTATACACCATGGCCTAATGGAATTTATTACTGAAATACAAGGGTGGTTTCACACATGAAAATAAATCAGTGTAATGCACTACGTTAACAGAATGAAAGACAAAATTATGTGATTATCTCAATTGATGCAGAAAAAGCATTTGACAAAATTAACATCCACTCATGATGAAAACAGTTAACAAACTAGGAATGAAAGGAAATTACCTAAAGATAATAAAGGCCATATGTGAAAATCCCACAGCTAACGTCATGCTCAATGGTAAAAAAAAAAAAAAAAAAAGCTTAGAGGTGCACTCACCTCTAAGTTCAGGAACAAGACAAAAATGCCTACTCTCACCACTTCTCTTCAATATAGTATTGGAAGCCTTCACCAGAGCAATTGGGCAGGAAAAATAAATGGAAGAAATCCAAACTAGAAAGGAAGAAGTAAAATGATCTCTGTTCATAGAAGACATGATTTTACATGTAGAGAACCCTAAAGATTTCCCTAAGAAACCTGTTAAAATAAACTAGTTCAGTAAAGTTGCAGAATACAAAATCAATATGCAAAAATCAGTTGTGTTTCTACATATCCACAATGAACAAAATGAAAAGCAAACTAAGTAAACAACTTCATTTACAAACATCAAAAAGAATGAAATAGGAATATACTTAGCCAAGGGGGAAGAAAGCATGTACTCTGAAAAGTATAAAACATTGCAGAAATAAATTAAATAATACCCAAATAAATGAAAATTATATCTTGTTTCCATGAATTGGAAGACTTAATATTGCTTAAATGTCCATAATACCCAAAGTGATTTGCAGACTTAATACAATCCCTATCAAAATCCTAATTACTTTTTTTTTAATGTAGGAATAAAGAAAACTATCCTAAAATTTTAAAGGAATTGCAAAGGACCACAAATAGATGAAACAATATTGTGAAAGATAAATGAAGGGGGAAGCCTCAAACTTTCTGATTTCAAAACATATTATAAGGCCACAGTAATTAAAACAGTATGGTACTGGTATAAAGACAGAGGTACAGACCAA
The DNA here is from genome assembly GCF_000951035.1 of Colobus angolensis palliatus. Lineage (NCBI taxonomy): Eukaryota > Metazoa > Chordata > Mammalia > Primates > Cercopithecidae > Colobus > Colobus angolensis. The sequence continues at coordinate 1,013,136 of NW_012119644.1, read as the reverse complement.
GGGAATGTAGTAGATAGCCTAGATATAAACCGTCACATTTATCATCAAATTATCTTCAAAAGGGTACACAGTGAGGAAACTATAATTGGGAAAACTAGATATCTACCTACAAAAAATAAAGTCAGGCCCTTAACTATACACTATAAGCAAACATTACCTAAAATGAATTAGAGACCTAAACATGGGACATGAAACTACAAAACTCTTGGAAAAAAGTACAGATGAAATGCTTCCAATGTTGGATTTGGCAATGGTTTTTTTCGTATCACACCAAAAGCACAGGCAACAAAAGTAAAAATAGACAAATGGGACTACATCAAACTTAAAAACTTCTGTGCATCAAAGGAAACAGTAAATAGTGTGAAAAAAAGCAGCAGAATGAGAGAAAATATTTGCAAACTGCACATCTGATATGATATGAAGTTAATATTCAGAATATGTAAAGAATTCCTACAACTCAACAACAACAACCGAAAACAATCCAATTAAAAATGGGCAAAGGACTTCAATAGACATTTCTCCAAAGAAGGTCTACAAATGGACAACAGCATGTGAAAAGATGCTCATCACTAATCATTAGGGAAACACAAATTAAAACCACAGTGAAATATCACTTCATATTCGTTAGGATGGCCACTATTTAAAAAAAAAAAAGAGAGAGAGAAGGCTGGGCATGGTGGCTCACGTCTGTAATCTCAGCACTTTGGAAGGCCGAGGTGGGTGGATCACGACGTCAGGAGTTCAAGAGCAACCTGGCCAAGATGGTGAAACCCCGTCTCTACTAAAACTACCAAAAAATTAGCTGGGCATGGTGGCGGGTGCCTGTAATACCAGCCACTAAACCTGAAAATTGTTGGTGAGGATATGGAGAAATTGAAAACCTTACGCACTGTTAGTGGGCATGTAAAATGGTGCAGCCACTATGGAAAATATTATTGAAGTCCCTCAAAATATTAAAAATAGAATTACCATATAATCTAGAAATCCTTCTGGGTATTTATCCAAAAGAATTGAAAACAGTATATTAAAGAGATGTTTGCACATTCATGCAGCATTATTCATAATACACAGGTGGCGTTAAGCAAGCCAGATGTATACTGACAGATGAATGGATAAAGAAAATGTGGTACACACATACAATGAAATATTATTCAACCTTAATAAAGGACATCCTGTCATATGTTATAACATAAATGAACCTTAAGGATACTATGTTACACAAAATAAGCTGGTCACAAAATGACAAATACTGTATGATTCTACTTACATGAGGTATCTATACTTGTCAAACTCTTAGAAACAGAAAGTTGAACAGTGGTTGCCAGTGGTTGGGGGAGGCAGAAAATGGGAGTTGTTCAATACAGTTTCAGTTCTGCAAGATGGAAAAAAAAAATACATGAATGTGCATTGATTTGACAATTATAAACCTTTGTGGGAACTGCCCAGAGTGTCTAGCACAGTGGCTTGCACAAATTTGTTTAGGTAATGTTTATTAGACCAAATTATACTTATTGGCCAAGGTGGAAGAAGTTATTTATGAATTTATAGACTCTGGCAGTGTTTTTCAGAATGTTAAAATGTATGTATTGCCTTCTTTCATCAAGCACAAAAGCTCTCATCTTATTTTTCGTGTTATTTGTAATTTCAAAATAAATTATACAGCATGATTAAAAATGTATACAATAGCAATTTTTGAATATATCTTGTCACACTGAACGTATGTCCATCCCTCACTGATTTCTGCAGTGCTTCCCTAGTTAGTATGTTTCCAAGCTTGGAATTGCTGCTGGAATCTAAAACAGAGATGGCAAATAAAGGCACATATGCTTGTCACTGTCCCCTTTTTTTTATACATGGCAGAAATGAATCATATTACTTTCTTTTCCACTGCACCCAGACATAGCATCTGAACTCCTCTCAATACAGCCCACATGGCAGCCACACTGATGGATTGGTGTTAGTATGCAAGATGAGGTCAACTTTCCATCCTTGGCTTTGGGTGTAATTTTCAGGTGATTGAATTTATGTATAAGGGTCTGTGGATCAAAATAATCTACACGCTGATGTTGCACATGGAACAACTGGAAAGAACTCTGAATGCAGGAGCAGCTCATCTAGCTGTGCCCATTCCGAGTACTCAAAAGTCTACCTAGTTTGAACATCTACATATAATAACATGAATATCTGTCCCTTCAAAATATCTTTAAAAGATGATGAAATTATATTTGGAGAATAACTGAATATATACTTTACAATGCAAACTCTATTGTTTACCATAAATATAATATATTTATGTGAACTCTATAATTTACCATACATAATATATGGTACATATGATATGTATGGTATGGTATATATGGTATCATATATAATATATGGTATATACAATATTATGGTATATATGATATATGTGGTAATATATAATATACCATATTTAATATATGGTATATTATTCAACTTTAGTAAAGGACATTCTGTCATATGTTATAATATGATGTTATAACATGGATAAATATATGTAATATACCATATGTAATATATGGTATACATAGGGTAAATTATATATATATATAAATAAAATGTGAAGACTATGCAATAGATTATGCTATCTGCCTCTGTTCTCTTCCAGTATGGGACTAGAGTTACTGAATCTGCTGAAATGCTCGTGGGGCACATTCCATGTTCATGTTCTCCACAATGCTAGTATGTTACAAGACAAGTATACTAGGCATCTTATTGGGGAGCTCAAGAGTTTATTGTTTTTATTTATTTTTGCTATGTAGAAATGCTTCCATCTTTTGCATCAGCGTTTCTCATATCTGTGGTCTGTCTGGCAATACAAACTGACTGAGGTGGATATGTATGTGTGCATGAATGTGTGTCTTTGTGTGTGGTGAGGGAGTTAAGAATATGCCACCCCAAAATATGCTGCCCTGGCATATTAGCTACTTTGAGTTAAAGGCACTTGGAAAACAGCAGCTATAAGAAGATTTACTCTGACCTTACTTCTGTTTCTTAAAAGCAGTAGATGAAATTCCCATGGGAAGGATGTCCTCCATGTACCATAAGGAAAGTATCATTCCCATCATCAAGGATGGGAAACTGGGACCAAGGGAAATCTACACAAACAAACCTTGTTAAACTAACCCTCATCCCCCTTGTCACTTCTCTACCCAATTAACTACCTTAGCCCAACCCCCTCTGCCTTGTCACGTTTTTGTAATTCACTGCTCTTTGTCCAACTCAGTATGTAAGTATTCAATTCTAACCGCATCTTTGGGTCTTCATTTCCTCGTGAAGGCTCCTGTGCTACATAAAACTTATACTCAATAAATCCATATCTTTTTCTCCTGTTGATTGATCTGTCTTATTTCAATTTAATTCTCAGGCCCAGCCAAAAGACCCTAGGAGGGTAGAGGTAAAATGTTGCCTCCGCTGCATCCTATATGTGTTTCCCTTTCTTGGAGTTTTAGTTGAAAACTAGTTCTTCCACTTGTGCAGTTTCAGGTTACTTTTTGCATATTATCTTGAAATATTCTACCAGAAGAAGGAGTTCTGTTGGTTTCATTTTTATAATGGTCATGCCCAATGCCAAGTTGGATACATAGAGAGTGCCTTATTATGAAGGTGATAGTTTTCAGGTATTAAGTGCAGACTTTCCCCTTCACATACATGTGCAGGTCATCGGCTGTCTTCTGTAAGGTGGAGAACCTCAGGAAGGAACGATGAGTTGTGTATCTTAGAGGGTGAGATACTGGGCTTCAGGGCTCCAGGCATACCAAACATTCCCATGACCCAAGTATTGCATGATGTCACAAAGCTGCCAGGCTTTGTGGGACAATTTGGGCTTGAAGGCTGTTCATTCAGCAGTAACCAGTATGAATGAAAGACTGAAAGAGATTCTGACTATTTCACATGACCCTAGGGGCCAAAGAGTCAAAAATACAGAAAATCAACTCAATTTGATAGTACATTAAGTTGTCCTTCCAAATTCTGCACCTAGCATGTTTATACTTCCCTAGAAAGAAAAAAAAAAAATGACTCCCACCTTCAGGATCTAAGGTCTGAGGAGGAAACATATACCTCTCCTAAGGGACTATTCACTTATCCCTCTACCCACCCCCACCTCCCACCCCTGGCAAGGTTATTCCGAAAGTAGACTACGGGGAGGCCCTTTGAACGTGATTGGAACTCTCACCTTGGCAGCCAGCTCTCAGACAGCCTGCTGAATGGCTTCTCATAAACCCAACAGAGTGTTAAATACCGCGATAAAAACCTTCCATCATCCCTATCCAGCCGGGGTCGAGCTGGTGCTACTGAAGTGGACCCATCTGTGTCTGTGTACGTTTGATGAGGAAGGTGCAGCTGATTCCTCCTCAGTGCCTTCTGTCATCAGCTCCTCTTAATGGGAGAAGTTGTGAGTAGCTTGGAGGCAAGTCAGACTAAGCTTCGAACAGAGCAGGCCATTCAGCCTTGACCTTGTCGTGCCAGCAGCTCTTTAAATGGGTTATATTTGTGTGTGCTTTTTGAGTCTGAATATCCTGGGTCAGTGCCCTCTGTGCCAATTTCTAACCTCAGAATAAATGTAGACCTATTTTCTGGGGACTATTTAAGAACTTAGCTTGCCACATGAACTTGATTTTAGTAAGCTCAAAAGCCTGGATATTCAGTCCTAGTGACTAAAGCCCTGATGTTTGACAATGTCAACACTCTCAAAAGCTGGACTCCTCAGGTGTTCTGAAATTCATGACCTTTTTTTGGCCTCAGGTATCTGACACTGATGTGTCACATTTCAGAAGTGTGTCATAACCGGGATTCACATGCATATTTTCTAGGGACTGAAGTTTCATGCCTTGGAAACAACTTCAGTTTTTGGTGGGAAGTTATTTTTATCAAAGGAAGAACAAAATTTTTATAGCCTATCCTGGTATGGTAGCCTGCCTTTGGTGACAGAATCAGAATCTGGGCAACAAGAAATGTTCTTATACTTTAGACTCTGCAAAATCAATTACTGGATACTACCCTATCCTTTCCATGAAAAGGATCAGTGTTTGTAGAAACCCAGAGTTTGGGATATGTTTTTAATATTTTCTCTTCAGTGTCTTTTTTTGGTAGAGATCCTTAAACTAGATTGATTGGGGTGGGTATTATCTACTAAAAATCTTATTAGCAAATACCTAGAATATTGTATTTATTCTTTTATTCATACTTTTTATTACCATCCCATATTCAACCCCTTAGTAGTTTGAAAGCGCTGATATTACTCTTTCAAACTCAGTACTTCACCAAGTCACCGCACTCCCTCAATCAACACACTATTCTCCTGGAGGATCATGGCTATTTTTCCATTGTTTTGAAACATGGGTCCCAGTGTTAGGCATTTCATAGGTCTCAGGTGACACAGTGTATCAGCAATCCTGGATGAGAGCTACACTTGTGGATATACATTTGTAGCCACATCTTAAATATTCAAGAAATGTTGCTGTTCTTTATCTTCTTCAAGTCAACTTAAGTCAGATTCAGCAAAGAACCCCAACCCCCATTCCCTACCCATTCCTGGCAGACCATGAAGGTCAGGCAATTTGATGTCAATCACAATTGGGACTCTAAGTCACTTCTGTGAGTTAAATTAATCTGTTCCAATTTTATGAGTTAAATTAGTCTGCAGCAGAATTTTTTCAACCTTGACACATTAGGCTGGATAATTCTTTATTGTGAGAGCATCCTGTGCATCATAGAATGCTTAGTAGCATCTTTGGCCTCTACCTGCTAAATGCCAGTAGAGATTCCCTCATTAGCCATGAAAATCAAAGTATCTTCTTTGCTGAATGGCTGGCTACGTAATTTGTGGGTCGCAGGAAAAAATGAAAAGATGGAGCTTTTTAAAATAACTTTTGCTTATAAAACACAATGGGGGAATAGTAATATATGAGTAAACAATATAAAGGTTTAAATTACGAAAAAAAAAACACTCTGGGATTGCAATTTTATATAACAGAATAAAGATGTGTGATTAACATGATGTCTCCAAAGATTTTTCTGATTTACTTTTCTGCCAATTTATTCATTAGATCTCTAAATTTATACTTTAGCTACTGTATTTTCAATTGATATAATTGAAAGCAATGTCAGTTGCTCTTGGAAAGTGTGAGATTGCAAGTAATTTTTAATTTTGGGAAATATCTTTCTGCTGATGTAACCATTACTAAAGCTGTTAAGAGTATTTTATAGGCTATGATGACATTGGGATGAGTTTCTGGTAAATTATTTGAAAATATACATTTTAGTATGTTTAGAGCATTGACAATTCTTATGTACCCATTTTTTAAGTAAAAATATTTAACTCTTCATATAAATCAGTTTCCAGTTGTCTGAATTTAATTTTAAATGTAAGTTTATATAATGGCATTTTGATACTTTCTCTGACATTTCCTGTGAGTTGAGGAGGTCATATAACAAACCTAAAGCGGTTTGGTGATTTGTATCTAATTCAAAGAGTCTGTTTATGTATTCTATCATCGTCTCTTCAATTACAAGAAAAACTTAATTTTAAAATTGTCTCCCTCATTAATAATTGATTCATCCAGTGCTTCATATGAAAAGAGTGTACTCTTCTGTCAAATGTGACAATGGTTAATTTCAATCTCTATTTCTAATTCTGTGGATGTTTGCTCTTTAATGTTGCAACAGTCTTCGAAACCAGAGATTCCAGCTCTTTGAAGAATTCTAATAACTCCCTGATATGCTTTATTGCCATGTCCATGAGTACACTTGTATTTTGTAAGAATTTATTGACAAGGTCTTCTGTCTGAGTACCGTACTTCTGCCCCGGTTTTCAGACCATTGAATTAATATTCATGCAGATGCTATAGAGGTGGGCTCTGGGAATTGACAGACACCCCAGATCCCCTCACTGGCACAGGCAGAGCCCCTCCTCTCTCATGGGTCAATGGATGCTGCCACCATTCTTGCAGCTTCTGCCATTGCTGCCACTACTGTCACCAGCAATCTGGGCCCAGGACCTGGCTCTGGCCATCCACTTGGAGCTCATGCTGCCTGCTGTACCTGCAGGCTCGAGCACCAGCATGGGTACCAAGAGTGTTTCCCCCTCCTCATCTGGGGCTCCATGGTCTAGTCAGACTTACTCACAAAACACAACTTCACAGGTGAAATAAAACATTTCAAGAGGGTGATACCAGAGCATTAAACCAAGTGTAGCTGAGAAGGGTCCTGTGTGACGTTATAGTCTGCAGGCCCATGAAGCTGGTCAACCCAGCCAAGGATTCTCAGCTAGTCTGGAAGGGCTGCCTGCACAGGAGTGGATGTGCAACTGCAGTCTTGGTGTTCAGTAATGTCACATTTCTTTATTGACTTTAAACCAACCCACATCCAGTCAGGGTCCCTTTAAACCTAACATCAAAAAGTACCCTTACCCTTTTGGAGGCCTCCTCCCATGAATAACGGTCCTGTGGATGTTACACAGAACAAACATCAAGGGGGGCTGCTGCATTTCAGTTTACCATCTTGGGGGTGGGTACTCCACATTTTCCCTCTCCTAGAGGGTCTTTGGCTGCCTAAGGGTCAACCGTCTCCCCAGATGCTCCCATGGTCAATGCACTGTGAGGTTCTGCTCCTCTGCCGGTGACTGCTGGGACTGTGGGTCCTGAGTCTGAAGATCTGGAAATCTACAGAACAGTCTCCTTTCCCAGCTATGGGAGTATGGATTCTTCTCTCTCCTCTCTCCTTCGCCTCAAGTCCTCAAGAAGCTCAGGCTTCCAGAAAGCAAAATCCAGAAAGTGGGATGCTTCTGTTTTCTACCTGGTAACACAGTTGTCTCCCAGGCAAGGAATCTTCTGGGCTGTCGTTTTGGAATGTGAGGGTGTGTGTGTGTTTGGGGTGTGTGTGTGTGTGTGGTGGGAGATCGGAAGAAGGGGGAAATAGGGTAACAAGGGGAAAATGCAGAGAGGTAACACACATGGAGACTCATTCTCTTAGTTGAATGAGTGTCACTGAGCACCCAGTCTGCGTCAGGTACTTTCAGGTTTCTAGGAATAAAGCAGTCAACAAAACAAACTCCCTACCCTCATGCGGTTGCCATTTTTATTAGAAGAGATAAGAATGGGCAAATAAGTACATAAACTATACTGTGCATTCAGGGGGAATGTTATTTAGAAAAACAAAGCAGTACAGGGGATAGGCTATGTCTAGTGGGGGTTGTTATCTGCTAGAGGGAGGTCCCTAGTGTCAGCAATGACGTGTGAGCTGAGACCTGAAGGGATTTTGGGAAGAAGCCATGTGAGTGAACATTTGAGGGCAGAGCATTGCAGGTAGAGGTTGTGGACTGGAGCAAGCTCAGCACATATGATGAAGGGCAAGGGGCCAGTGGGATTGTGTGGAGGTGAGAGCAGAGGTCGAACAGTTTGGAGCAGCAGAACCGTTCACCTGTAGGTCACTCTAGAACCTTGCTTTTCTCAGAGTTGAGAAGGTGGGTTTGAGAAGAGGAGGGGCATGGTAAGAGTTCTGTGTTAAAAGGATCCCTCTGGCTGTTATATTAGTGAAGCATCCTGCCATGGAAGGCCCTTGCATGCCATTAAACTCCACTGTGCTAGCACAAGTTGCCCTTTGGAAGCTTCTCTGGGTTTATTTTTGGGGCACAGAGGGATAATGGGAATGAGATCCAGCTGCTGCAAGGTGATGGTTACTCCTTGGAGAGATATTTGTACTCCGGAGGGATCTTCTTAGATGCTTCAGGTTTCCCAGGGGTAGTAAATGTGGTTGTTTGAAGCCATCCCCGAAGTATTCCAACACCTTCAAAAATCAAGTTGTTGAAAGTGTGAACAGCAATTCCAGAGCATTCCCTTTCCATTTCTGGCCACAAGGGGCCTGCTTTCGAAGTGGTCTAGCTGTCAGGGCAGTTCCTCTGCCTGGAGGTTGGTGCTGGTTGGCACTGTGCATGGCTGAATGACCACCACCATATAAACAATAACAAGGCCTGTTGGCTTTGAAATTGGTTATGGATGCGTGAGAGGCTCTGCCTTGCTCAGTTCTCATCAAGATGAAATCTGCCAGGTCAATTTGGAAAAGACATTTCCTCCTTCTCCAGGCTAGTTTTACTGTAAGAAATAGCCTCTGACTTTGAAGATGGTCATGAATGGTCCACTTTTTGGGAGAGGTCAATGTTTCTTTTCTTTTATTTTTTCCATTGAAGCTAAGATCAGCAAGCAACAAAAAAAGCAGATCTCTGTTTTTCAGCTGACTTCATCACCCATCTGCACAGTCATGCTTCATGAGTCACATCACTATTCATATCACTTGTTAAAATGTACAGAATTTTCTATGGCCTGTCTCTTTCATTTTAAGTGTAGGCTTAAGGGCTTAGATTCAGAAAAATCTGGGGAAATCTGACAGGCTTTAATTCCAAAAATGAGAATCTCTGATATTCCTGTTGTTCTTCCTTCCAAGTAGCTCACTGAAACATACATTTGACAGATTGAGAAGTGTGGATTTTAGTGTTAGAACTCTCTTTCCCCATGAACACATCTTTACACCACCTTTTCAATGTAACTGAAGATAGAAGAGCGAGACAGAGATTAGAACTGTCAGAACTTTAAAATGGGAAGCACCCTGACAGACTAGAAAGAAAAAATAATAATAAAACAAGACTTGTTACTGCTATAATTTCACTGAGGATAGGTATCTTGTTTTTTTTTTTTTTCATTTGGTTTCGCAAGCTTGGCATTATGGAAGAAAAATAGAATGTCAATAAATTCAACATCGAACATCTATTCAATGAGTTATTTCCTAGTGGGAGGAAAAAAAATTGAACCAGGCTAGGCAGTCTAGAGGGAAACCGTGTAAATGACTTGTAACTAAGAGGATATGACCCTCTGCATAATTCATAATCATTAGTCTAAGTGACACTTCTGCAGTCACTCTGCCAGGGCACTCTAATATGGTGGGGCTGGAACCCAAACAGTCCACTCAGCAGCAGTCCCTATGTGATCAGGTTTCTCTGAAAGACAACTCCCTGAAAGGCTATATTTGGGCTGCAGGATATATATATATATATATATACACACTTTTTTTTAACAGAAGATGCTGGCTCAGCATCATCATGTGTGCAATTTAAGGGTTGCTCAAGTGATTCTTTAAAACTGCATAAAAGCAATTCTGCTGTGCCTGGAGACAGTGTTGCTATAATGTTCTGTGCATACATCTGCATGATTTCTAAGAGCTAATTCAAATTTAATGCATTGGTAATTCCTTTTTTGCCGAAGCCACCCAGCAGTAATCTGAAGGTTACAGAATGATCTTCCAGCTCAAATAACACTTTTAGACTAGCATAAATAGAGAGGCAGAAATATAATGGGCAGAATTAGGCTTGCAATGATACATTCACCCTCATTACTACTCTGAGTGAGGCTGACCAGAGTTTAGAGTGTTTTTAGTAAGATAATCATAATAGAGTGTTAATAAAATGGAGAGTCAAGCTATAGCAGTCTTTTATCAGAAATGGTGTAATAACCAAAATGAAAGCATGTGAACAACTTAGAAAATATTTTCCTAATAATTGAAAGACCATTCTCAGGGTAAAATTAAGGCTTTGATTAAAGCACTTAGAAGAACCACCTTAATCTCTGGAGCATCAGAGACTAACAATTTAGGTTGGTTGTCATAGAAATATTGACATCCACTTAAAGTCCAGATGAATAATAAAGAGAGTAAACTGGGGAGTATTTTAAGCAAATTTTAATAAGCTTTTACAATTTTAGAATAAAATTAGATTTTTTTTTTTAAATTGTGAAGACAGTACAAAGAATTCCCATAGGTCCCACATGCAATTTTCCTAATTATTAACATTTTATATTACTATGGTAGATTTGCCATAATGGAAGAACCAATGCTGATACATGATTATTAAATAAAGTCCTCACTTTACTCAGATTTTCTTAGTTTTTCCTACTGTCCTTTTTTCTGTCCCAGGATTTTATCAAAGATATCTCATGATATGTAGTTAGTTATCATGTCTCCTTAGGCACTTCTTCCCTGTGAGTTTGTCAAACTTTCCTTGTTTTGATGACCTTGACGGTTTTGAGGAGAACTAATCACGTGTCTTCTTGACTGTCCCTCAATTTGGGATTTGTCTAATGGTTTTCTCATAATTAGACTTGGGTTGTGGTTTTTGGAAGACCACAGAGGAGAATGCCATTTGTATCACGTTATATCAAGGGTTCATGCTATCACCATGACGTCTCACTGTTGATGTTAACCTTGACCACCTGGCTGACATAGTGTTTGTCGGGTTACATTTTTCCCCGTTTCCATACCACATCCATTGGAAAGAGGTCACTGTGCAGCCCACGCTGAAAGAGTGCAGAGTCTTGTGCTACCTCCTTGAAGATGTGATAGCTACCTGAATTATACAGAATCTTCTACGTGGGAGATTTGTCTAGTCTTCCTCATTTCGTTTTCAACCATATATTTATATCAGTATAAACCCATGGATGTTTATTTTATACTTTGGGTATAATATACTATGCTATTTTATTGCTTAAATTGTTTCAACTTTGGCCATTTGAAATTTTTTGATTGATCTGAAAGTGTCCCCATTACTGTGAGGCTTTTTGAAAAAAAAAAAAAAAACCACTTTTTTTACATTCTGGGACTACAAGATGATTAAGCCTCATATTTTTTTTTTTAACTTTTATTTTAGATTCAGAGAGTACATGTGCAGGCTTGTTATGAGGATATATTGCGTGATGCTGAGGTTTAGGGTGCAACTGGAATCTTCACCTAAGTAGTGATCATAGTGCCCAACAGGTAGTTTTTCAATCCTTTCCCAGTCCCTCCCTCCCACTTCTTATTGTTCTCAGTGTCTGTTGTTCCCATCTTTATGCCCATGTGTACCCAATGTTTAGCTCCCACTTATAAGTGAGAGTGTGTAGTATTTGGTTTTCCATTTCTTCATTAATTTGCTTAGGATGATGGCCTCTGGCTACATGCATGTTGCTGCAAAGGAAATGATTTTGTTCCTTTCTATGGCTACATAGCATTCCATGGTGTATATATGTACCACACTAATGTTAATGGCACCTAGATTGAGTTCATGCCTTTGCTATTGTGAATACTGCTGTGATGAACATACAAGTGCCTATGTCTTTTTGGTAAAATGATTTATTTTCCTTTGAATATATACCCAACTATGGGATTGCTCTGTCAAATGACTGTTTTAAGTTCTTTGAGAAATCTCCAAACTGCTTTCCACAGTGGCTAATTTACTTTCCTACCAACAGTGTATAAATGTTCCTTTTTCTCTGCACAGTCTCACCAATATGTTTTTTTTTTTTTTAATTTTTTAAGAATAGCCATTCTGAATGGTGTGAGATGGTATCGTACTGTAGTTTGATTTGGATTTCTCTGATGATTAGTGATGTTGAGCATTTTTGCTTTTTTTTTTTTTTTTGGCTGCTTCTATGTTTTCTTTTGAGAAGTGTCTGTTCATGTCCTTTGCCGATTTTTTAATGGGGTTATTTGGTTTTTGCTTGTTGATTTGTTTAAGTTCCTTATAGATTCTGGCTATTAGATTTTTGTTGGATGTATAGTTTGTGAATATTTTCTCCCATTCTGTAGATTGTCTGTCTACTCTCTTGATAGTTTATTTTGCCATGCAGAAACTATTTAGTTTAATTAGGTCCCATTTGTCATTTTGTTGTTGTTGTTGTTGCAATTGCGTTTGAGAACTTGGTCATAGATTCTTTGCCAAGGCTGATGTCCAGAAGGGTATTTCCTAGGGTTTCTTCTAGGAGTTTGATAGTTTTCCGTCTTGCATTCCAGTCTTTTGCCCATCTTGAGTTAATTTTTGTATGTGGTGATAGGTAGGGGTCCACTTTCTTTCTTCTGCATGTGGCTAGCCAATTTTCCCAGCACCATTTATTGAATAGAGTGCTCTTTCCCCATTTTTGTTGTCAACTTTGTCAAAAATCAGTTTATTATAGGTATGTTGCTTTTCTCTGGGTTCTCTCTTCTGTTCCATTGGTCTATGTGTCTGTTTTTCTAGCAGTATCATGCTGTTCTGGTTACTGTAGCCTTGTAGTATGGTGTAAAGTCAGGTAATGTGATGGCTCCAGCTTTGTTCTTTTTGCTTAGTATTACTTTGGCTGTTTGGTGAGCCTCATTTTGTATGTTTACCACCCCAATTTTAGGATCAGCCATTTCTCCAAGGAGTCCTGGTTTCTTTTATTGGAGAACGGATTTGGAGAACAAGATCTGGTGCAAGGTATGTTGGTTGCTACTGAAGTATCATTGCTTCTATGTCCTCTCAGCTGACAGAGTAAGGAAATATATGTATGTATAACCCATGTATTAATATATTCACATATCTATAAATATTAACCTATGTAACAGTATGTATTTATAGTAAGCTAAACAGGAGTTTATACCAGGGTCTCCAAATCAAATCTTCATGCTAGACTCTTCTTTCCCTATCTGTAACTTTCAACTCCAACAGTGAGAAACTTGGCCAATTTGGGAACCTTTTCTACATTTCTTTTGACATCTAGCTAGCGTAGTTAGTAACTCAGTCATTTCTGTCTGACCATGGTTGTAGAATAGAATGTATTTCCACTTCCTACTCAACAGATTGATATTACCTAAAACTATACAGGCAATTAATTAATTCAATGATAATTTCTGAACTGAGTCCTTGCCAAGGACTGAATAGGATTCTTCTTATCCTTAAACATGATTCCCTCAGGCTTAAAAAAAGTGTGAAAGAGATTGCATGGCCATTTCTTGTTCTATGGTGGTTAAACAAAAGCATTTGGCTTCAAGTTTTGGCAACCTAGTAAACGTCATAGGAATAAAATCACTGAAAGCTGTTCTTTCCTGAAACCAAATATTACTCATTGGCAGATGTTATCTGTTAGTAAAAGGATTGCAACCAGTAAATGCTAGGGATCAAGGTCCTACTTAATACAAAAACCTGACATCATCTGTGTCACTTACAAATCTGGTATTAATTATTTGATAAGCTTGGGGCTGATTTTGTAACACAGACATTTTGTTGTATGAATGGTGAATGTCAAGGATGACTTATTACCCTGAACACATTTAAAAGGAAGGCTAATATAATTTCTTGTAAGAAATACCCAATGGCAGCTGCACCAGAGAGTCAATTACACTGCTGTATGTGCTACACAGACTTATTTTTCACAGTCAGAGAGAAGGAAAAATAAGGCACATGAAAATCTCCATAGTGATGATGCTCTTGCATCCCTGATTTTTGGATTACAAATCTAAGGAAAGAAAAAGCAAAAGGAAAGGGAGGGATATTGCTGAGCAATATGAAAGTGGGCTCTTTCTGTCTCCATAATGAATTTATGAGGAGGTTTAAAAGGACCATAAAATAACCTTTTAGTAGAATATCGGGTTGAGGGGTCAGGGAAAGGGATATCAACATTATTGTAATTTAACGCAGTGTGATTTTCTATACTAACAGTTTTATTTTAAAAATATTAAAATAGAAGTTGTTCAATTTATTTATTTATTTTTGTAAATACAAAACATGTTGAATGTGTCGCTCACTATGGAAAAAAAAGAAAAAAAGAAAAACTAAAGCCAAAACCAAACTTCATGAGATTGACTAGATGATACGGCACAGAAATAGTTCCTTAAAGCTCAGTTTAAGTTAAGGATATTTATCCCAAAAGGAGAAGTTTAATTCGGTTTAATATTTGGATTAAACAATAGGGGGGTCCCTGCCTCCCTATAAAAGCAGCAATTTACAGAAGGACTTGGTGACTCTCACAGAAACCATTCCTTTCTGCTCCTGATTGATTTGTCCTCTGAAAACCTGCCCATATCCTATGTTGACAATTTACTGACAACATTTCTGAGGATGGAGTTTAGTTTCTAGTAGAGTCACATATCACATAGGCAAACTGGGCACCTGGTTTTTGAACATAAATACATGTTTTCATGGCGGTATGGGGGTCAACAAGGCAGAGTGTTAAAAGCATATACCCAAGTACTTCATAAAATATGCTGAAGTTCAGTCTGCCTCTGAGACCTGGTGTTAGAAATACAGATGAAGTCATGTGCATAATAATAAACGTGGCATACAAAGGCCAGAGACTGCTATGGATTCTATTATATGTGGTGTAGCAAGGCTGACCTCTCTAGATACATGCAATGAGGATTCTAGTGTCCCTTTGAAAATATTGCTTAGTCTTTCTGGGTTTCTATTACCACTCAATGCAGTGATAACAAAGTATCATTTCTGTTGAATCAGAATGTGGTAAGTATTTGAATAAATGACTTAAAAGTTAATCACTGTTCTTGATCTGACCTTTTTAAAATCTGTTCATGCAATGAGATTGATTTAATCAGAATAAAAAAGAATATTTGTTGAGAAGTCAATGATAAATACATTGATTTCAGTGAGTTTATATCATTAAATACACGTGGTAGTGCCTTTCCCACCGCCGTTACTCCATGCATGAGAGCTTCCATTCATATTCCTCTTGCTTCTCTTCAGTAGATTATACTAAAGCTTGAAGAAATGGCTCCTCCCTAGTTACTTTTTATTCCGCATGCCTCAAGAGTAAACTTGACATTTTTATATTTATAGTGTAGTAATTAAGAATACTTAAAATAAAATGACAAGAATCATAAAGTAGAATTTAGTTACTTCCCTTTCCATTTTATCAGTCAGATTTTATCAAGTTAACTTTTAAAGACACAAAAATTTTCAAAACTGTAATATCCAAATCTATTAGAGTGGAATAAAAATTTCTTCAAAATCTGTGTCCAAAAATAGCTAACTAAATTATGGAAAGATTATCAGTGATGCTTTTTAAAAAAGAAATACAGGTAAAATGATCAAGATATGAAATTTCCACCTATTACATAATTAAATTTAGGAGGTTTGATGATACTGATGGCTGGCAGGTCTGTGGATAGTAGAGCATGTTGGATAAACTGTTGATGGAAGGATAAAATGGAGTCTATAGAGCCATTTGGCCAAGACATTTATTTACCAAGGTATTTATGTAAAATAGTAATTACGAAAAACTCAGAAAACTACCCAAATCGTCATCAATCAAATCAGTTAAATTGTTCTAATGGTACAATAAGATATGGTGCTAATAATATTGAGTTAGGACTTTGTATATTACCAGGAGAGGATGCTACGAATATATCACAGTTCCCCCCCAAAACTAGCAAGATGCAGAACAGCTCATGTAACATGACTTCTCTTGTATGAAAATTTGTATTGTTCAAAATACTTTCTTTAAGAAAACTTGAGAAACAATTAATAGGAATTTCCTTGGGGAGAGACATCAGAGAAAAGGGCTTTTACCTTCTTCCTGTATTTTTATGGATAATTTTAATAACCCATATATATTTATGGTTTTGTTTAGAAAGTTACCAACAAGGTTAATTAGGTATTGAGATTATGATTTTTTTTCTTATTCTTAATTTACTAAAGAGTTTGAAATACTTGCTATTTAAAATTAACAACCAATAAGGCCTAAGCTGCCTTTTTAGCTCCATTTCTTCCTTTGTTTTTCTTTTTCCCATTCCTTAACTGGCTCCTTTCAGAATGGGTCATATATTTTCATTTCTCTGGGTTTTCTGCTGGGAATATCTTCCTCCTCCTTTGTCAATCTGGTAAACTCCCCTTTTACTATTTCACACCAACTCAAATATTCCAAGTGCATTGTGTTCTTTGTATTTTTAGTGTTTAGCCTTGTGCTTGGAAAATGTTACTTGGTATTAAGATTTTTCCTAAAATGTTCTAAGTATTATGACACTTTTGAAAAATATGCTTAATATTAGAGGAGATGAAGGGAGTTTTTTTTTTACATGCTTCTATATTGAAGTATTGAAGTTTAGAGTAGGAACTTTAGCTTACATAGTAAGTCTGTGATATTCAGAATTTTGAAGACACATAATAGCAATAGCGTAACAATACTCATGTCCCTATTCGGACACACCAACCCTTCATGCCCCACCTCTCCTCTGTGAAATATCTCTCCCTACTTTTAGTGGACATTGAACGTGCCTGTGAGAGGTTAGGAATGTTTTTTTTTCAATCCTGCAGGGAAGAGGAGCATAGCAGCAGAGCTGAGGGAGAAGTAGTCAAGTGCACTGCATGAGAAATTTGCATTATTATCCAGCAGTAGATTGCTTTGCTTGCCTTGTTTTCACCAGCCCTGTCCCTTGACAATCACCTTCACACTCAGCTGCACTTCATAGCTTGTTTACCGTGTTGCAATGATGTTTACTCCCTAAGTTTATTTGATGTTGGCCATTTGAAAAAATTATCATTTAAATTGGTTCCTGTAACTAATGAGCATATGTTTCATACGTGTTTCAGAGGAATGAGCTGGTGGAAGTATGAGTGTGTGAGGACTCTTTTTGTAGTCATTTTAGCCACAGTAGAATGTCAGATTTTAAACTCTTTAGGTGCCAAGGGGGAGATCTCCCCTGGCATGACATAATAAAAATAATTTTGTGGGGATGACAAGAAAACTGAAACCAAAGCTGAGATAATTATAAGCTAACTTAGCAAAAATTAACTATGAAGTGTTTCAAACTTGCTTTGGGACATTTTGAATCTATTGAATGAAGTAATTATTCCTTTCAGACTTGCTAGAGGGAGACTGCAGGAATGTCAGATTCCTCTCTACCCCCACAGATTGCTGTAGTGAGTTACACTGAATGAAAGTGTGCAGAATATATTATACTTCTCTATAATGATACTGTGGGGGATGATGCTTGGTACCCAAATCAATCTGATTTGCATATCCCACTCAACGTGGAGAACATGAAATAACTCTACTGAAAGCAAAGCAGAAAGAGAAGGGTAATTAGGAATGAGTTACAGAATATGAAATGAAATTCTGCAGAAACAGAGGGAAAAAAACCTTGAAGTGAAAATCAGCCACTTAGCATCTTTTCAACACTCTTCTGTGGCTCAGCTGAGTGTTTTGGATAAAGATAATTTGTTCTCTCACCAGAGGTAGGCAAGTGAGGAGGGCCTGGCTAATCAGACCCTTGCATTCTCTTGGCTACAATGACTGACTCCTGGATGGGCATGTGACCCGGTAAGACAGCAAATGAAATGCTGGATACTTGGCAGGAATTGCTGAGAGAAATGCATGCTTATTATTCTCTCCAGCCCTAAATTTGTGGTTGTGTAGCTCTGACAGCCAACAGCAATGAGTGAAGCCAAGATCAGAAGAAGGACCAGGTCCTCAGGCATTGAGACACTGAGTCAAGCCACAGCTAGAGCTAGAGCTATCCAAGACTTCTTAATAACATGACCTAATAAATTACCCTTTTGCTTAGAGATTTAGGTTGGGCTTTCTCTCACTTGCAATGGAAAGAGTTCTGATATATGATCATTAGATTGTTTTATTTGAAAATGAACATGTCTTAAAAACATTGAACAAGACAATCACTAAAGTTCTTTCCTCTCCTAAAGATACTGAATTTAGAACCCATAATGTCAATGAACTATAAAGGAAGAGATTAGACTGTGGCTGTAAACAATATACCTGACATCACCCCTGGTTTCTTATCAACTTTTCCAGCTTTGAATGATATTTTCATTACCTGTTCATATGTATGTTTTAAATATCACTTGTACTTCTTTCGCTAGAATGAGTATGGCAATAGACTCATTAAGCAAGCATGTGTTTAACACTTTTAATAGCCCTTTAAACAAAGAAAATGTTTTAGCCTTCTTATTTGGTCAGAAAGACTACAAAAGCTCAAATGATATTATGGGCGTTTTTCAGCTCTATTATTTCATTATAAATGTATTTTATTTAAGTAATTTCTTGGCAAATATTCATGGCTAAAAGGTACCTGCTTCCTGGTTTTATATATACTCACAGTAAACAGAATACACATTTAATGACAAAATATCCTTTTCATTATACAAGGCAATTTTGCAAGCATGTGCTATAATAAGAAAACAACACTCATCAGTGTATTAGTCCGTTCTCATGCTGCTATGGAGAAGTACCCAAGACTGGGTAATTTATAAGGAAAGAGGTTTAATTGACTCAGTTGTGCAGGGCTGGGGAGGCCTCAGGAACTTACAACCATGGCGGAAAGGGAAGCAGTCACATCCTTCTCCACATGGTAGGAGGAAAGAGAAGTGCCAAGTTAAAGGGTGAAAAGCCCTTGATAAAACCACTGGATCTTATGAGAACTCACTATCACAAGAACAGCATGGGGGTAACCAGCCCCATGATTCAATAACCTTCCACTGGGTCCCGCCCATGACTTGTGGGGATTATGGGAAGTACAATTCAAGATGAGAATTGGATGGGGATGCAGCCAAACCATATCAATAAGTCTTAGCTTGAGAACTGGATTTTTAGAAAGAGCTTGCAAATGTTGCTCTAGAATTATGGCTATCCTCAATGTAGAGATAATCCTGGAAAGGAGGTATATGTAATTCTCTTTCATATGGTCATTGTTTATGAGGGCAAAAACAGAAAATAACTTTAATACCCATTGCCAAGATAATTGATAAAAAGTGGTATATTGATAAAAGGGAATATTGGTACAAAACAAATGAAGCACAGTTATACAATAATAATAATTTTATGAAACGGTGAATGAATAAACAAGTCCATATAGACTATCTATGTACACATTGTAATACCATTCTAGAAAGCTAAAAAATTTGCAAAACTAATCAGTATATTGTTTAGAAATGTATACCCATGTGATATAATTGTTTTGAAAAGTCAAGGGAGTTCATGCTTGTAATCTCAACAGTGTGTGAGGCAGAGGCTGGAGGACAGCTTGAGGCCAGGAGTATAAGACCAGCCTGGGCAACACAGTGAGACCTCATTTCTACAATTTTTTTTTTTAATTTAAAAAAGCTATAAAAAGCAAGGGAATGATATAACCAAATTCAGGATGGCAGTTACCTCCTTTTGGGCAAGAGATTGGAAAAGGCATTAGTTGAGGGCCATGTAGCTAGCTGCCTATGGTATTAGTTTGCTGGTGACATCACTGATGTTTATTTAAATTTTAAGCATCATAGTTTATATACAAGAGAACTTCAAAAAGTTTATAGAATTAAAGACAAAAACAAAAAAATATAAACTCTGTTTCTCAATATAAGCTTCATCAAGTTCAAGGCACATTTGCAAGTGAGGATAGCAGCCATTTAGTCCATCCCTAAAGAACCAAGGGTCTTGGGAATTTAACCTTGTCAATGCAGTCTCTTTTACATTATTAACTGAAGAAAAATGGGTGCCCTTTAAAGGTTTTTTAGGATTAGGAAACCAAAAGAAGTCAGAAGGAGCCAAAGCAGGACTCTAAGGTGGATGTCCAGTGATTTCTCATGAAAGCTCTCACAAAAATTGCCCTTGTATGATGACAGGAAAGAGAAGGAGCACTGTCATGGTGGAGAAGCACTCTCTGGTTAAGCTTTCCTGGCTGTTTTTCTGATAAAGCTTTGGCTGACCTTTTCAGAACTCTCTCATAATAAGCAGATGTTATTGTTCTTTGGCGCTCCAGAGAGCCAACAGCCAATATGTTTTAAGCACCCTAAAAATCTGTTGCCATGACCTTTCTTCTTGACCAGTCTGATTTTCCTTGGACTAGACCACTTCCCCATTTTGGTAGCCATTGCTATGATTGTTTTGTAAAGCTTCAGGATCATACTGGCAAAGCCATGTTCCATCTCCTGTTACAATTCTTCAAAGAAATGCTTCAGGATCTTGATCCCACTTGTCTAAAATTGCCATTGAAAGCTCTGATCTTACCTGCAGCTGATCTGGGTGTCAGGGTTTTGGGACTCAGTACCAAAATTTTCCATTGAGTTGAAAGTTTGCTCAACTTTAATTTTGCAGTCGGAATTGTATAAGCTGAACCAATTGAGATGTCTGTAGTGTTGACTGTATTTTTGCTGTTAATCACTGATACTCTTCAATTAGGACACAAACGAGATTATTATTCTTTTCTCTTAAGTTGATATAGATGGTCTGCCAATGTGGGCTTCATCTGCAACATCGTCTCATACCTTCTTAAAATGTATCCATTTGTAAACTGCTGATTTCTTTGGGGGTGTTGTCCCTCTGAACTTTTTGTAAAGCATCAACAATTTCACTGTTCTTCCACCCAAGCTTCGCTATAAATTTCATGTTTGTTCTTATTTCAATTTTAGCAGAATTCATGTTGCTCTGAAAAAGACTTTTTTCAAACTGATGTCCGATCTTTTCTATTGCCTCAAACTAGGTCCTGGTCAGGCATGTTATAATAAGTTAGTATAAGTTTCTTTGGGTGCAAAAACGTTTTGAATGAATGCATATTTTTTCATAGTACACATTTTTCATGAACTTTTTAAAAATCTCTTATATTTGTCACGTATATTCTTTTGTATGTATCAAATATTACATAATAAAAAATTTAAAGATGCTTAATTAACAATGTATATCTGCAAACAGCTTTAACTATGTATACCTAATAGTTAAGGTATTATTTGCTGACATACACGCAATTATGTACTTTGAATTTGAAAATTTATAGGGAAGATTTCTTCCTACCTTTCAAAACATCAAAAATGCAAGATTCAATTTGGATAAAAATGGATAGTCCTCAAAATCTGGAGTGTCCTCAACATCTCTAGTGCTTTTCTTCCCATTTTTCAACATATATCTAACTAGTGGTGACAGATAGAGTATTGGAAAAGTATGTAAGAAAACTTACTAGCCATTTTTTTTTTCTTTCTACAGTTTGCTTAAACTGAACCTGATGAACGTGAAATTGTCAAAGTTAACATTCTCCTTTTTTCTTTGTAGAGAATTATTTTCTTCTTTTTGTTAGTACGTGTAGATTTATTTCATTTATTTAATGGCTATATATCATTATATCACATCTGATTTCTTTTTGAACATTTAATCCATTTCCATTTTATTTTATAATTACAAAAGTGTCACAATCAACATTCTTTTTAACTTTGATTTTAGCTCTAGTAGTACACATGCGGATTGTTATATAGGTAAATTGTGTGTTGTGGGTGTTTGTTATACTAATTATCTTGTCAACCAGGTAATTAGTACAGTACCAGATAGGTAACTTTTATTTTCTTTTTCTTTTTTTTTGAGAGAGGGTCTCCCTCTGTCACATAGGCTGGAGTGCCATGGCACAATCATGGCTCACTGCGGCCTCAACCTCCAAGGCTCAGGTGATCCTCCCACCTCAGCTTCCCAAGTAGCTGGGACTGTAGGCACATGCCATCATATCCAGCTAATGTTTGAATTTTTTGTAGAGATGGGTTTTGCCATGTTGCCCAGGCTGGTCTCAAACTCCTGGGCTAAAGCCATCCACCCACCTTGGCTTCCCAAAGTGCTGGGATTATAGGTGTGAGCCACCACACCCAGCGGTAGTTTTCTGATTCTCACCCTCCTTCCATCCCTCACCCTCAAGTAGGCCCTGGTGTTTGGTGTTCCTTTCTCTGTGTCTCTATGAACTCAGTGTTTAGCAACCGCTTATGAGTAAGAACATGCAGTATTTGGTTTTCTGTTCCTGTGTTAGTTTGCGCAGGATAATGGCCTCCAGCTGCATCCATGTTACTGTAAAGAACATGATCTCATTCTTTTTTATGGCCCCATAGTATTTCATGGTGTACATGTACCACATTTTCTTTAACAAGTCCACTGTTGATGGGCTTTCAGGTTGATCCCATGTCTTTGTTATTGTGAATAGTGCTGCAATAAACACATGCGTGCATGTGTCTTTACTGTAGAATGGTTTATATATTTTCTGGTATAAACCCAACTATGGGATTGCTGGGTCGAATGGTAACTCTGTTTCACATTCTTTCAGAAATCGCCAAACTGCTTTCTACAATGGCTGAACTGATTTATGTTGCCACCAGCAGTGTATATAAGTGTTTCCTTTTCTAGATAACCTCACTATCATATGTTATTTTTTTTACTTTTCAGTAATAGCCATTCTGACTGGTGTCAGATGGTATCTCACTGTAGTTTTGACTTGCATTTCTCTAACGATTAGTGATGTTCAGCATTTTCTCATAGCCTACGACTGCATGCATGTCTACTTTTGAATAGTGTCTGTTGATGGTCTTTGAATACTTTTTAACGAGGTTGTATTTTGCTTGTAAATTTGTTTAAGTTCCTTACAGATGTTGGATATTAGACCTTTGTTGGATGCATAGTTTGCAAAAATTTTCTCCCATTCTTTAGGTTGTTTGTTTACTCTGGTGATAGTTTCTTTTGCTGTGCAGAAGTTCTTTAGGTTAATTAGGTCCAATTTGTCAATTTTGGTTTTTGTTTCAATTGCTTTTGGCATCTGCATCATGAAGTCTTTGCCAGTTCCCAGTTCCTATGTTCAGAAGGGTATTTCCTAGGTTATACTCCCTAGGTTTTTATAGCATCACGATTAATAGTATTAGCATTTACATTTAAGTCTTTAGTTTATCTTGAGTTTAATTTTCTTATGTGGTATAAGGAAAGGGTCCAGTTTAAATCTTTGGCAAATGGCTAGCCAGGTGACCCAGCAGCATTTATTGAATAGGAAATCCTTTCCCCATTGCCTGTTTTTGTTCAAGATCAGATGGTTGTAGGTGTGTGGCATTATTTCTGGGCTCTCTAGTCTCTTCCATTGGTCTGTGTGTCTGTTTTTGTGCTAGTACCATGTTGTTTTGTTTACTGTAGCCTTTTAGTATAGCTTGAAGCCAGGTAATGTGATGTCTCCAGCTTTGTTCTTTTTGCTTAAAATTGCTTTGGCTATTCAGGATGTTTTTCCAATAGTTTTTCTTTTTTCTTCTTTAATCCTATTAATGTTATTGGGAGTTCGATAGGAATAGCACTGAATCTGTAAATTGCTTTGGGCAGTATGGCTATTTTAACAACATTGATTCCTCTTATTCATGAGCATGAAATGTTTTTTCCTTTTTGTCATATCTGAATTCTTTGAGCAGTGTCTTGTAATTCTCATTGTAGAGATCTTTCACCTACCTGGTTAGCTGTGTTTCTAGGTATTTTATTCCTTTGGTAGTTATTGTGAATAGGATTGCCTTCTTGATTTGGCTCTCAGCTTGGATGTTGTTGGTATATAGGAATACTATGGATTTTTGTACCTTGATTTGTATCCTGAAACTTTGCTAAAGTTGTTTATCAGGTCAAGGACCCTTTGGGCAGATACTATGGGGTTTTCTAGGTATAGAATCATGTTATCTGTATGCAGAGGTAGTTTGACTTCCTCTCTTCCTGTTTGGATGCCTTTTATTTCTTTCTCTTGTCTGATTACTCTGGCTGGGACTTTCAGCCAGAAAGAAGTGATGAAAGAGGGCATCCTTGTCTTGTGCCAGTTTTCAAGGGAGATGCTTCCAGCTTTTGCCCATTCAGTATGATGTTGGCCATGGATTTTTTTCATAGATCACTCTTACTATTTTGAGATATGTTCCTTCAATGCCTAGTTGAGGGTTTTTAATATGAAGGGATATTGAATTTTATCGAAAGTCTTTTCCACGTCTATTGAGATGGTCATGTGATTTTTGTTTTTAGGTCCATTTATGTGGTGAATCACATTTATTGATTTGTGTATGTTGAACCAATCTTGCATCCCAGGGATAAAGCCTACTTGATCATGGTGGATTAGGTTTTTGATGTGATGCTGAATTTGGTTTGCTAGTATTTTGTTGAGTATTTTTGCATCTATCTTCATCAAGGATATCAACCTGAAGTTTTCTTTTTTTGTCATGCCTCTGCCAGGTTTTGGCATCAGGATGATGCTGGCCTCATAGAATGAGTTAGGGAGGAGTCTCTTCAGTTTGTTGGTGTAACCTCAGTAGAAATGGAACCAGCTTGTCCTTATCCATCTGGTAGAAACTGGCTATGAATCCATCTGATTCTGGGCTTTTACTGTTTGGTATGCTTTTTGTTACCAACTCAATTTTGGAACTCATTATTGGTCTGTTCAGGAGTTTAATGTCTTTCTGGTTCAGTTTTTCTGGTTCAGTTTTACGGGATTGTATGTTTCCAGGGCTCCACATATTTCCTCTGGGTTTTCTAGCTTGTATCCATAGAGATGTTCATGATACTCTCTGAGAGTCTTTTTTATTGGCGGTTGGAGGGGGGAGGCGCGAGTGTCAGTGGTAACGCCCTCTGTGTCATTTCTGATCATGTTTTTTTTGAAACTTCTCTTTTTCTTTATTAGTCTAGCTAGTGTTCTATGGATCTTACTAATTCTTTCAAAGACTAGGCTCCTTGACTAATTGATCTTTTGTATGGCTTTACACTTCTCAGTTTCCTTCGGTTCAGCTCTGATTTTGGTTATTTCTTTGGGCCTGGTTTGCTCTTGTTTCCTTAGCTCCTCTATGTGTGATGTTGGTTTGTTAATTTGAGGCATTTCTAACTTTTTGATGTGGGCGTTTGGTGCCATAAAGTTCCTTCTTAACACTACTCTGACTGTGTCCCAGAGATTGTGGTATGGTGTATCGTTTTTCTCATTATTTTCAAAAAATGTTTGATTTATGCCTTAACTTTATTATTTACCCAGAAGTCATTCAGGAGGAGGTTGTTTAATTTCCATGTAATCATATGGTTTTGAGCAATTTTCTTAACACTGATTTTTTTTTTTTCTCCGTGGTCTGAGAGTACAGTTGTTATAATTTCATTGTGTGTGTGTGTGTGTGTGTGTGTGTGTGTGTGATTTAAATTGCTGAGGATTGTTTTAAGACTGATTGGTCTATTTTTAGAGTATGTGCCATGTGCAGATGAGAAACGTATGTTCTGTTGTTTTTAGCTGAAGGGTTCTGTAGATGTCTATTAGGTCCATTTGGTCAAGTGTTGAGGTCCCAAATATCTTTTATTTTCTGCTCGAATTATCTGTGTGATAATGTCAGTGGGATGTTAAAGTCTCCCACTATTATTGTGTAGTTATCTAAGTCTCTTGGTAGATCTCTAAGGACTTGTTTTATGAATCTGGGTCCTCCTATGTTGGATATTTATATAGTTAGGATACTAAGATCTTCTTGTTTAATTGAACCCTTTACCATTATTTCATACCCTTCTTTGCCTTCTTTGATTTTTATTGGTTTAAGTGTGTTTCCAGGGCAACAATAGGCTATACCCCTTGGCAAATTCAGGCAAAAGTAGGACCACTGGACTGGAAGCATGAGCAGGTGTGGCTCACCTGGGGATACGCTGTCCGGTGTATCTCAGGACAAAAGAAGGCTGCACCCTTCAGCTGAGTTCACACAGAAGCAAGCCTGCTGGGCCGGAAGCTCTAGCAGGTGTTGCCCTTCTGCCTGTCAGTGGCAGGGGTGGGTGGGGTCGCATGCCCCTTGCCTTCAGGGTGCTTTCCGGGACAACAGGAAGCTAGGCTAGCTGGCTGAGTTCACACAAAGGTAGGACTGCTGGGCTGGAAGTTCTAGCAAGCATTGTCCATCTGCTACCAGTGGTGGCAGTGGGTAGAGTAGCCCGGCTGAGTTCAGGCCTAAGTGAGACTGCTGGGCTGGAAGCTGTTGCCAACTCCTGACCTGCAAGGTGGCATGGAGCAATCTAACTGTTCCCAGGCACTGCAACTGCAATGTCTATTGGGTTTGTTGCACTGGTACTGGTCGGCTCCAGGGCCCAAGGCTTGTAGAGGGTCCCTGGACTCGAGAGTTGCCCCCATAAAATATTTAGATGGCTCTTCACCTGTCTAGAAATGTTTGGGTGTCTCTTCTCTGGTCAGTGGGGCATTCAGGAGGGCCAGTGGGATTCTTTCATTCCCGGTCTTGCACACGTCCCTGTGGAAAGTGTGAATCCCCCTGGGGGTTCTCAGTCACTCACCATCTTCTGTATTGGAGAGGTTCTCTAGGCTCCATGCCGAGTCCAGACAGACTAGTGCCCAGCTCCATTCCCCTGCTGCCTTGATGGATCCTGACAAGGTTTGTCCGGGAATAATTTTCTTGAGCAGGATATTATGGGGGTTAGGAACAAAGTCTTCAAATCAGCCTGCCAAGGTTTCAATAAATGCTGTGATGTTTATTGGTTGTATGATTTTGTGGCAAGTTACTTAACCTCTTTAAACTTCACTTTCTTCATCTGTAAAATGAGTTTAATAATAGTACCTACCTTGCTGAGTTTGAAGATTAAATGAAACAAATGACTATAATAAAAACAAATGTCTATAATAAACTTGGTCACAGGCCTGGCAGCTAGTAAACATTCAATAGATGTTAATTATTATAATTATTATGTCAGCAAGCATACTAGTAAAAGGTGGTGAAAAAGTATTCTTAAATATTAGAGAGAAAAAAAATCACTCGCTCTCTCTAGGTTAAGACCTTGGATATATACTTACATTTGAGTGGTAGAAAGTGCAAAAAGAGAGCCAAACACCCCTGTTGCAGGGTTTTCTCTCTTGACTTGCAATACTTGAAGTTAATGTGTGTTCTATGAAGGAAGAGAAAGGTGTTTGATAAATCTGTCTACACTTATTGTTCATAATTCAGGACACATGACAGCTTAAACAAAAACCTGATAACCAAACTCCGTTGTACTTTGAAATTCTATGCTGGTCCTTAAAATCGACTCTGTGAAAATATTAATGAGGAAAGCCCTCAGCTCAACTTCATAAGCCTAGCATACATGTATATACAATCATGTTTTTCTTTTAACATTGTATACATTCCCTTATCTGCTTCAGCAAACAGCTTATAGAGTGAATTCAAATAACTCAATAGTCAGAAAACAACAAAAATACCAATGTAATAATGGCCTTGATCACACACATAAAAGATAAATTTTGAAAGCTTAACAATATCCTGTGCTTAACAAAATTCATACTTCATGTTTTTTTATTTTTAATTGATATATAATTGCACATATAAATGGAGTAGATGTGATATTTTGATAATTTAAGCATACAATGTGGAATGACTAAATCAGGTTAATTGGCATATCTATCACATCAATCATTTATCATTTCTTTGTGTTAGGAATATTCAAAATCCTCCCTTGCAGCTATTTTGAACACTAGTATTAATTATAGTCACCCTATTGTGCTATAGAATACTAGAATTTATACCTCCTATCTGATGGTAACTTTGTACCCATTAACTAACCTCCTTCTGTCCCCCATTTATCACTACCCTTCCCAACTTCTAGTAACCACCATTCTGTCTACTTCTATAGGATCAACTTTTTCAGCTCCTATATATGAGTGATAACATGTTTTTTGTCTTTCTGTGCCTAGCTTATTTCACCTAACATAATGTCCCCCAGGCTTATCCATGTTGCCACAAATAACAGGATTTCATTATTGTTGTGGCTGAATAATATTCTTTTGTGCATATATAACACATTTTCTTTATCCATTCTTCCATTGATGGGCACTTATGTTGAGTCTATCTCTTAATTATTGTGAATAGTGCTGCAATAAACACGGGCATACAGATATCTCTTCAACATACTGATTTCTTCACATATATACTTAGTAGTGGGATTACTAGATCATATGATACTTCTTTTTTTAGATTTTTGAGGAAATGCCATACCGTTTTCCATAATGTCTGTACTAATTTACATGCTTACCTGTAGTATATAAGAGTTCTCTTTTTTCTGCATCTTCACCAGCACTTGCTATTTTTTGTCTTTTTGGTCATAATCATTTTAATTGGGGTGAGATAATGTCTCATTGTGGTTTTGATTTGCATTTCTCTGATGATTAATGATCTTGAGCATTTTGTGATAAATCAGTTAGCCATTTGTATATCGTCTTTTGAGAAAAACCTCTTAGGAACCTTTTTTCCCATTTTAATCAGATTATTTTTGGTATTGCTGGTGCGGTTTACTTGTTTGAGTTCTTTATATATTTTGGATATTAATTTCTTGTCAGATGGATAGTTTGAAAATATTTTCTTCCATTCTGCAGATTGTCTGCTCACTCCATTGATTGTTTCCTTTGCTGCACAGAAGCTGTTCAGTTTTGTGTAATCTCGTTTGTCTATTTTTGCTCTTGTTGCCTGTGCTTCAGAAGTCTTATCCAAAAAATCTTTGTCTAGACCAATTTCTTGAAGTGTTTTCTCTGTGTTTTCTTCCAGTAATTTTATTGTTTTTGGTCTTTCATTTAAGTCTTTAATCCATTTTGAGCTGATTTTCATATGTGGTGAGAGATAGGGGGGTCTCATTTGCTTCTTCTGCTTATGGATATCTGACTTTCCCAACACCATTTGTTAAGGAGGTCCTTAACTCAGTGTATGACCTTAACTCAGGTCCTTAACTCAGGTCCTTTCCTCAGTGTATGTTTACATGTACCCCATTTATATGTGGAAATAAATCCACAAACATTGGCACCTTTGTGGATTTCTCTGTTCTCTGTTCCATTGGTCTATGTGTCTGCTTTTATGCCAGTGCCATGGTGTTTTGGTTACTATAGCTTTGAAGTATATTTTGAAGTCAGGTGGTATGATGCCTCCAGCTTTGTTCTTTTTACTCAAGATTGCTTTGGCTATTTGAGCATTTGTGTGTGTGATTAAGTACAAATTTTAGGATTGTTTTGTCTATTTCTATGAAGAATGTCATGGTACATTGTTAAGGATTGCACTGAATCTGTAGATTGCTTTGGATAGTAAGAAATTCATTCTGACTGTGGGCATCACATAAAATAGAAAGACACAAAATACTATTTGGACATTATATTCTATCATTATAAATATTCAAATACAAATTTAATTCATTAACATTTTTAAACATTTGCCACTGCTACTATCAAATATAGACATTTTCTCTGTGCTTTAAACACCTAATTTTGTAATGAGCAGCTGTGAGTTATCTGAAATTTGCCTCTGGCAAAAGTGTAACCACTGAACATGGAAACATTTAGTTGTAGTTGCAACTAAATCATTCTTCTTCCAAAGAAGTGACTCTTCTGTTTACCTGAAAGTCAAGATTAAAAAAAAAGGAAAGCTTTAAAAATATCCAATGCATAGTTCTTCACAGTGCCTTTTATTGCAGTAGCATATTTGTTTCTTATATTCACTAGATAATGTGTTTAGAATTTTTCTACTATGTTACCATTAAATTGTTGCATCAAGTTGTCTACAGAAAAAGAGATCGAGCCAGATTTTTCAGGTGTTTCATCAGTGAATATCCTGCAGAGAAGTCACATTTGTGTGAAGTGTCCTACCAAAGCTTTGCAAGGATCAGCCTCACTTCTATAATTGAGCACTTGAAAGCAAACTTTGTGAGCTCTTCGGATAGTTGGTGCGTTTCTTGAGGTTGGAAACTCATCTTATGTATCATTTATCTCCAACATACAGCATAATGCCTGGCACTAGTCCTCAAACATTTGCTGCCTTATAAATCAGAAGAGAACAAATAAAAAAACAAGAGTAAAGCAGTGTTAGGGTTTTTTTTTTTTTTTTTTTACATTGTAACTAGTTGTCTGCGGTTACTTAAAGGCAGAAAACAGACCTAGAACTGTGGGTCACCTGGATAAAAGTTACACTCCATTCAAACACCTTTGTTGCATGGCTGCTGCAGTCCAGGCACATAGCTGGCCACCTGTACAAGTACATCATTTCTGAATCATATGCACTTGGGCCTTGCTTTGTGCTGTGAAGACCTATTTGTGGTCTTGATGAAGAAGCAAATAAAAATTTATTTGATCCTGTTTCTCAAGGGTAGTTATGAATCAACTTGAAATACCTCTGAAGTTCAGAAAAGTTCACTCAAGCTTTACTTTGTTTGCTGTACTTCCCGTTTCTTTCTAACCTTCCTGAGTTCACATAAGGTTTGTTCCAAGTAGACTCAATGATGTAACAAAAAGTCTTTAATCTAATTTTAAGCTGGATAAGTTAGTGAGTGTGGTGCAGTTTGGGAGGGTAGGTTTTAGTGTGATTTACAGTGTGAAATCTATCTCAAACATCATAAAAGTGAATTTGTCCCATGACTGATTCAGAATTAAATTACAGTTGCATATTTTCACTTGTTGGGCTTCTAGTAAAAGATTTTCTCTTTCCCATTTTCACAAATGGCATGAAAGTTTTTTATTTCTCTGTGGCTTCCTGAATAGTACAATTGGAATAGATCTTCATTTGCTTGGCTTTCTCTACTTATTTTTGACATTTTGAGTTTTACCTTTTGGTTATTTCATTGACTTGAGAAGCAATCTTAAGCAATATCAGTGTGTGTTTATGTGTCTTTGTGCATGTACCTGTGTGTGTGCACATGTGTAAACTGATTAACATTCTGAGCAGGTAGGGTCTATACTATTTGTATTCTGCTTCACTATTGTGTTTTGAAACGCCAGTTCAAGACAATAGGCAAAACCTCACCAATATGAAAGCATGGATCATCACTATCTGTACCAGTTTGAGTTATCTGATGTACCAGTTTGAGTTATCTGATGTTTTAATAAGGCAGCATCTATTTGGCTGAGGAATCACAGCTATTTAGAATTGTGGGACATTTTTACTAGACCCATATTGACTTAATGAGGTTTATTTGTGTGTTTCCCCAAAGAATAAAATTGAGTGAAAAAGCATTGTTTACATCCAGCATAGCTTGTCTCTTACCACCTCCATCACCCCCAATTCCAATTCCAAGTCCAATTTCTAGTTCCATCTCCTATAATGAGGTCCAAGAAGATCTATAAACTGAGCCCAACTTAACTATTTATTCATTACTGTGTGAACAGTATTTTTACACTCTAATGTTTAATTTGGAATCCCAATGAGATTCATAAATTTGAGTCTAAGTAAAATGATAGGATTTCAAACAAGTATTTATTTTTTGAGCCACATCATCACAGGCTTATACACAAAAAGTGTTTATGTGTATAATTGGTATACAGGTAATCATGGGTAGATTATACAAGGACCTTATTTAAGATCTTAGAGAAATTTCTGCTTGCGTTTGCGTAAGTAGGGCTACCCTATGAATGCTCATCTTCTCAAGAAGAAGACTTGATCCACTCATGAGATGCTCTCAGGTGCTGCCAAGGATATCAACACAGGCTTTGCCAAGCTACCAATGCAAATTTGGATTTTAGAAAACTTGAGGTTATGGGGCAAAATAGTGTCTTTCCTGGCTAAGAATGCATTAATGTAATTTCTTGGTTTGAAGTAATCTGTGGTAAATTTCTTTTTGTAGTAGCAAGTACTTCTTAAAAATGAGTTCCTTTTTTTTTTTTTGCTGTGTCTGTGTGAATTTTTTTTTTTTTTTTTTGAGTCCCAAGGCCAGAAGCCAAGGCAAGGGATCTTTCTTGAATGTCAACCACAGGCATTTCGCACTTGCTCTCTCTTCAAGTCCCCCAAACAGTTCTGGAGGGCAAGAAGACTTCTCACTGATAAAGCTGCTGAAGATCTGGAGATAGGGCACCTATCTGAAGACACCCAGGTGTTAAATGAAAGTGTGGAATATGAACCCAAATCTAAATTTTGAGCTGTTTTTTTTTGTTTGTTTGTTTTTGTTTTTTCTTTTCCCACTGCACTGTCCAAAGGTCTCTGCTGGGATTTGGGTGATGTGATCTCAGTATGAAGAGGTAGTATGTGAAAAAGAGATTATTTGAAGATGATGGTTGGCCACAATTTGTAAAGTGGTGAGAAAAGATGCTTTTCTGACTTAAAAATGAATCCATGCTGATGCTAAGCAGAATCTTTGATAGGAAATTTTGTTCCTTCTATTCAGAGGGTTGGTTTTGTAATCAATCTATAAAGAAGTAAATAAGTAGGCATAGATGATGTGTTGTAAACCATAAATCAAACTGCAAATGACCATGTGATTTTTTCTTTGCTTCTTCTTCCTATCGGAGTCCTTTTGGTTTTGAAGGGTGTGCTCCTCACTGCAATGTAATTATTCTCCTCTTCTTTGTTCTTGTGTAATCTCTTTCTCTCTCTCTGTCTTTCTCACATTTTTGGACTTCACTTTTAAAAGACATGCTTGGATGTGCTAGGAGAGCAAAGCATCAGAAGCATCAGGCTGATTGAAGATG
Source organism: Colobus angolensis palliatus (assembly GCF_000951035.1). Taxonomy (NCBI): domain Eukaryota; kingdom Metazoa; phylum Chordata; class Mammalia; order Primates; family Cercopithecidae; genus Colobus; species Colobus angolensis. The sequence goes on along the minus strand of NW_012119644.1, from coordinate 980,154 downwards.
ATGAGAAAGGACAGAATCAGGTCAGTAAGCTCAGGATCAGAAACATGATAGGCATAATTGTTAAACACTTGATAGGTTTTTATAATTATTGTAGGAGGGTATGGAAAATTCATATAAAAGTAGAATGAAATTTTTCTAATGGATCTTTAAATAACCTATAGTTGTTCTGATCAGAAAGTAATATATATTTATTTGGAAAAATATTTGCAAGAAGAAAACAAAAATCACATAATCCTACCACTCTGAGATGATACTGTTAATTAACATTGTTGTATATTTTGGAATTTCACACCATCATTGAGAGGTTAAAAAAGAAAACGCCTAAGAACTCACATATTCCTCCCGTAGGCTCTGTCCTTTGAATGCTTGTTCTTTCCTTTGTTTACCTTTATCTGTTCTCAATGTGAGTAAAAACACTCTTTATAGGGAGGCATGAAAGCAGGTAAGATGCTCTCCTCATTTGACTCCAAACCCATTGAGTACAATCCCAGTGCCTCACATGGCCTGTTCATGTAGAAAACCAAGGTGATAATAAATGCTGCACCCTATAATTTGTAACAGATAACACTACTGAAGTTGGCATTTTGGGCAGTGTATTAGTCCATTTTCACACTGCTGATAAAGACATACTCAAGATATAAAGAGGTTTATTGGACTTATAATTCCACATGGCTAAGTAGGACTCACAATCATGGCAGAAGGAAAGGAGGAGCAAGTTGCATCTTACATGGATGGCGTCAGGCAAAGAAAAAGCTTGTGCGGAGAAACTCCCATTTTTAAAGCTATCAGATCTCATGAGACCCATTCACTATCATGAGAACAGCATGGGAAAGACCCACCCCCATGAATCAATCATCTCCCACCAGGTCCCTCCCACAACACATGGGAATTATGGGAGCTACAAGATGAGATTTGTGTGGGGACACAGAGCCAAACCAAATCATTTCTCCCCTGGTCCCTCCCCTGGTCCCTTTGAAATATGTCCTCATATTTCAAAACCAATCATGCCTTTCCAAGAGTCTCCCAAAGTCTTAACTCATTTCAGCATTAACTCAAAAGTCCATAGTCCAAAGTCTTATTTGAGACAAGGCAAGTCCCTTCTGCCTATGAGCCTGTAAAATTAAAAGCAAATTAGTTACTTCCTAGATACAACGTGGGTACAAGCATTGGATCAATACAGCTATTCCGAATGGGCGAAATTTGCCAAAACAAAGGGGCTACAAGCCCAATGCAAGTCTGAAATACATCAAGGCAGTCACATTTTAAAGCTCCAAAATGATCTCCTTTGACTCCATGTCTCATATCCAGGTCATGCTGATGCAAGAGGTGGGTTCTCATGGTCTTAGGCAGCTCTGTCCCTGTGGCTTTACAGGGTATGGCCTCCTCCCAGCTGCTTTCATGGGCTGACATTGAGTGTCTGTGCCTTTTCCAGGCACATGGTATAAACTGTCAGTGTCTAACATTGTGGGGTCTGGAGGACAGAGGCCATCCTCTCACAGCTCCACTTGGCAGTGCCCCAGTAGGGACTCTGTGTGAGGGCTACAACCCCACCTTTCCCTTCTGCACTGCCCTAGCATGAGAGCCCCAGTCCTGCAGCAAACTTCTGCCTGGACATCCAGGCATTTTCATACATCGTCTGAATTCTAGGCGCAGGTTCCTAAACAGTGCGTGACTTCTGTGTACTCGCAGGTTCAACACAATGAGGAAGTTGCCAAGGTTTGAGGCTTGCCCCCACTGAAGTCATAGTCTGAGCCCTACATTGGCCCCCTACAGCAATGGCTGGAGTGACTGGGACACAGGGCACCAAGTCCCTAGGCTGCACACAGCACAGAGACCCTGGACCTGGCCCATGAAATCACTTTTTCCTCCTATGCCTCTGGGACTGTGATGGGAGGGGCTGCCGTGAAGACCTCTGACATACCCTGTGACATTTTCCCCATTGTCTTGGGGATTAACATTAGGCTCCTTGTTACTTATGCAAATTTCTGTAGACAGCTTAAATTTCTCCTCAGAAAATAGGACTTTGTTTCCTATCACATTGTCAGGCTGCAAATCTTCTAATCTTTTATGTTCTGCTTATCTTATAAAACTGAATGTCTTTAACAGCACATAAGTCACATCTTGAATGCTTTACTGCTTAGAAATTTCTTCTGCTAGATAGCCTAAATAATCCCTCTTAAGTTCAAAGTTCCATAAATCTCTAGGGCAGGAGCAAAATGCTGCCAATCCCTTTGCTAAAACATAACAAGAGTCACCTTTGCTCCAGTTCCCAACAAGCTCCTCATCTCCATCCGAGACTACCTCAGCCTGGACCATATTGTCCATATTGCTATCAGGCTTTGGTCACAGCCATTCATGAAGTCTCTAGGAATTTCCAGACTTTCACATTTTCCTGTCTTCTTCTGAGCTCTCCAAACTGCTCCAACTTCTGCCTGTTACCCAATTCCAAAGTCACTGCCACACTTTTAAGTATCTTTTCAGCAACACCCCACTCTTGGTACCAATTTACTGTATTAGTCTGTTTTCTCACTGCTGTTAAATACCTACTTGAGACTGTGCAATTTACAAAAGAAAGAGGTTAATGGGATTTACAGTTCCACATGGCTGGGAGGCCTCAATCAAGACGGAAGGCCAGGAGGACCAAGTCACATCTTACATGGATGGGAGCAGGCAAAGAGAGAGCTTATGCTCTCTCCCAGCTTTAAAACCATCTGATCTCATGAGACCCATTCACCATCACCAGAACAGCATGGAAAAGATTCACCCCCATGATTCAATCATCTCCCACCAGGTCCCTCCCACAACACATGGAAATTATGGGAACTGCAAGATGAGATTTGGGGGCAGACACAGAGACAAACCATATTGGACAGTTTGTAATTTACCCTGGTTCATTTCTGAGGTTAGACACTGGCAAAACAGAAGATATTTATTGGACTGACCCCAGTATTGGCTCTGGGTACCAAGCCACGGTTCTTCAGTTCACTTTCTTTTCTTATACTCTGTGGAGACTAGAAAGCTCATGCTAGGCTGAAAAGTTAAATTTGTAATTAATGACATTTAACCTCTTATTCAAATGGAATTTATAGTAACTGAAAAGCACAGGGAATGTTAGAAAAGGAGAAAAACTCTCAGTGGACATTTAAACACATTTACTGTGCAAATATATTTGATTTTTAACTCACATTATTCCCAATGCTACAAAAAAGTCATATTGCTGATTATTTTACTTTTGATCATTTTTTCCTAACTATAATATAAAACAAACTCCCATGTCAACAAATAGGCCTGCCCTCCATTAACTTACCCAAGATGCTGTTTAATGCATAAAGAAAATATAAACCTACTCTGGTGCAGAACAACATCCATTCCCCCAATTCCAGTGGCTTTCTTGAAAGTTGGTTCTTTACTTACTGGGTTTTTAATTTAATGTCGTATTTCAGTATAAGCAATTCAATCACAGGTCACAAATGTCAAAATATTAGAGTGGTTTATTGAGAAATCATGTTCCCACCCTTGACATGGTCTAGCTTTTCATGCCTACTTATTCCTTGTAGGTAATCACACTTTAATTAGATTATTATATTATGCACTTTTGTTTGTTAACAAACATATAAATACAGCCTCTCTATATATATGTATATAGAGAGACTGTATATGTGTATATAAATTTGTATATGGACTCTATTATATTTATTATGATAAACAACTATACACACAGTGTGTAGTGAATATTGAAGATTTAGGCAAATTTTTACAAGGCTATCAATATTAAGTTCATTAACTGAAAGTAGCATACTAAATACACATATACTTTTATATAAATTTGCTTTTTCTAGAGATCTTTCTATAACAATACAAAGCTTATTCATTCTATTTTAGGTTTGCATTAAGAGGATATACCATAGTTTAGTCAGTGCCTAACTGGTAGATATTTGGGATTTTTCTATTCTTTTGTATGAGAAGCTGTACTACAAAGAATAAATTAGTACATAGGCCATTTTGTTTGTACAAAGCTATATATATAGAATAAATTTCCAAAAGTGAGATTACTGAGTTAAGGATAAACGTATTAGGTTCATGCAAAGTAATTCCACCAGTTTAATATTTGTAAGAAGGTAGATACTGACAGATTGCCCTCTGTGGTAGACAGAATAACATTACCTCAAAGATGCCCAGAACCTAATCCTTGGAACCTGTGAATATATTACCTTCCATGGCAAAGGATGCTTTAAACATGTGATTAAACTTCAGGATCTTGAAATGAGGAAGTCATCTTGGATTATCTGGGCCCAATCTAATTACATGAGTGCTTTAAAGAAGCCAGAAGAGTTGTTGAGAGATATGTTTTGAGAAGCATCCGATCTGCCTTTGCTATCTTTGAAGATGGAAGAAGTAGGTTATGAGCCAAAGAATTCAGGCAGCCTTGGGAGACTAGGAATGGCTCTCAGCTGATAGCCACAGCACACAGAATTCTGCCAACAACCTGGATGAGTGAGAAAACAAGGGCATTGTCCTGTAACTTCAAAGAAATGAATTCTCCCCTGGAGTCTCCAGTGAGAAAAGCAGCCCTGCCCAGCAAGACCTATGTTGGACTTTTGATACACAGAACTACAAGATGATAAGTTGGTCTTGTTTCAAGCGTCTGAAGTTGTGGTCATTTATTATAGCGGCAACAGAAAACAAGTACACCCTTTCTAGGGACCATTCTGCACTCTCATCAAATCAGCAATTGATGAGATTGTTCCCCCACATCTTCACAAACAGAATGTGTTGCCAGTCTTTGAGATTTTTGCCAATCTGATGATTGGTGAGAAAGAGTATCTCAGTGCAACTTTAATTTGCACTATTCTTTTTATGAATGAGATTGAACATCTTAACATTTATATTTATTTGTATTCATGGAATGTTTGTTCATGTTTGTTGCCCATATTTCTATTCGATTTTTGATATTTTTAAAATCAAGTTCTAAGAGTTTATTCATAAGATGAAGACTTTATATATGATAGCAATTGCAACTATTTTTCCCAAATCATTTACTTTCTATATGAATTTAAGGGTGGGTATTGACCTATTCGTCATTATTTTCTCTAGTTTCTATAAATTTTCATCAGATTGTTGTAGGTCTCTGGATAATACAAACTAAAATATCACCAAGAGAACACATTTTTGAGGGAAGAAATAAAAAAGAGGAAAAAAAAAAGAACTGTTAAATAAACTCTTGCTTTCTTTACCTTCTCACCTTTAGTCTGGATCATTCTTCTCATGGCTCCTTTCTAAAATCCTGGCCTTAAGTACAAGAGTAGCTTCCAGTTCTAGGGAGAGGCAAAAACAAAACAAAACAAAAAACAAAACAAAACAAAACAAAAAAAACCCTGTACCTTATAACAGCATCGCTGCAGCAAGTAGAGCATTTTGTAGCACATTCTTCAATTAAAACTTTCATTCTTAGACTTAAAGCTGTCTGAGAACCAAAGCACTAACACTTGGCATTTCATGTCAGCAGAGGCGTGGGTATGATTCTTCACAGTGAAGTGCTGACAGGCCCTTCTTTTCAATGACACCAGCTAGCTCAGGTTATAATTACCCTTGTTACATCATCCCTTTCCCTGCTATATACGCAGCAAGTGAGCTCTTGCTTGGGAGACAGATTTGTGTTTATAGCCAAAGAGTTGTTCCTTTCTAATTTAAAGCAGGTTTGCTGATAGCTGGGAGGGGGCAAGGAAGAAAAACAGTTATAATTAGAGCATCACGAGGAGAAACAATAAACACTTAAATGATGAGGAAATGATCATCATCCAGTCTGAAACAGAAGATCAGGGTTTAAGCCAGGCATTTCTGACAAGGATAGCAGAACTAGGTTCATTAACTGCCCTCACTGCTTTCAGAATGTCTTAAATGTGGCAATTTACATTAAAATGGATTTAGTGACACCATCTTCTCATTACTGTCAGTTTACATTTGGGTTTATAAACTATAATTGTAAATAAAATATGCTTTTCATTACAATGTCTATTTAGTAGAATATGGTAGGAAATTAGAGGCATAATCATGACTTAAATTATTAATTCAGTGATATTTTTCAGGTGCCATATGTAGATACTCCACTGTGCATAATGAACATGCATGTAGTAGTTGAATTAGGTCTAGATCTCAATGCTCTGCCTCCCCTCTGTCCCCTCATCTTATTTTGCTTTTGCTTCTTCTCTACATTGATACACGGTAAAAGGAAGTTTCTCAAGTAGTCAGCTGCTATTATCTATGCCATTATTTTCATTTCATTTCCCCTATTCAGTTTCAAGGGGGCCGCCAATATATAACATCCCTTTTCCCTGTTCATGTTCTGAATATGCTGACAAATAAGGATTAACAGATTGATAAATCAAAATATCAGCTTTGTCATGGACATAGTTTAAGTTGGGGGATGTAACTTGGTCTGTGGGCCAAATAGAGCAGCATTTGGGAGATGCCTGGTCTGTCATAATTATACAGACAGGGCAGACTTCACCCTCTAATGGCAAGATACTAGATCCTGATTCTTGTAACTTGTGGATGTGATTAAATAAAGCTTCTTGGCTGGGCGCAGTGGCCCACGCCTGCAATCCCAGCACTTTGGGAGGCCGAGGTGGGCGGATCATGAGGTCAGGAGAACGCGACCATCCTGGCAAACGCGATGAAACCCTGGCTCTACTAAACACACACACACACACACAAAATTAGCCAGGCGTGGTGGCAGGCGCCTGTAGTCCCAGCTGCTTGGGAGGCTGAGGCAGGAGAGTGGCGTGAACCCAGGAAGTGGAGCTTGCAGGGAGTCCAGGTCGCGCCACTGCACTCCAGCCTGGGAAACAGAGCGAGACTCTGTCTGAAAAAACAACAACAACAACAGCAACAACAAAAAAAACACAAAAACAAATAAAAAACAAAAGACAAAAACAAAACAAAACAACAAAAAACAAAGCTGCTTCTTGAAGTGAGGAGATTTTCCTGGTTTATCAAGGTGGACCTTAAATACTTGCAGAAGTGTCCTTATGAGAGAGGCAGGTGGAGATTAGACAGATAAGAAGTGAAGGCAATACGAATGCAGAGGCAGAGATTGAAATGATGCAACCCCACAAACCAAGGAAAGCAGGCAGCTACCAGAAGCTGGAAGAAGCAAGGAACGAACTTCTCCCTTTTCCTGAGGGAGCATAGCCGGTGGACACCTTGATCTCCACCCAGTGAAACTGAATGCAGACTTTGGACCTCCGGAACAGTGAGATAATGAATTCCTGTTGTTTTAAGCCACTAAATGTGATGCAATTTGTTAAAACAGTCTCAGGAAACTAACAAGCTCCCCAGCCATCATCCCTGGTAGATAGCCTCAGGAGGTGCTAAGGGTGCAGGCTCTCAAGAGGCAGAAGGGCTGAGAGAGCTGCGCATGCCCAGATTTGGCTTTCAGACACCCTTCGGGCAGGTCACTCCACTTTTTGTGGGATGGAGTGATTAAAAAGCAGGGAGAGCCAAGGATATGTTCAGAGTAAATTCCTCTTCATAGAGACTTCTTTTTAAAAAATTTTTATTTATGAGCATCCCTAAATTCTAGCTATTTCAATGTTGAAATAAGTTTTAATATTTAAGTATTATGGTCATTGTTAATGCTGGACAAAGGCTGAAGTTGACATTAACTTCTACATCAGAGAGCTTTGAAGGCCAAGATCGAGATTTTATGTTTTTTTTGTTGTTGTTGTTCAGTAACAAAGGTTATCCATAAAGTTGAAATTTACTTGTCTCTCTGCCTCACAACCACCGTCTGTGTTGCATGTTGACAGCAAAGAAGGCAGGGGCAGGGGTTGTCTCTTTTATCCTGTTTAAAGAAAACAGTGAGTTAACTGATATAAACATTATCAAAATCCTTGCTCGTCTTCATCCAATAAAATGGTACTATCTACTTGTAAATGTCCAAGTGTGTTATGTTTTAAAATATTTTCCCTCACTATTGAATAATCGTGAGGAGAAATTACTATATTTATAGATTTGAAATCTCTTCTTATAAAATATTATACCCTTGTCAAAAAACTGACAAACTAGGGAAATATATATCAAAAATCCAAGGACACATATAGCAAAACAGTAATATCACTTACAGGCCTTGCTTGAAAGGAGCATGATTCACACAGCCTGACCAGGTGTTCACTATTACAGCCTACTCTTGTATGTGGCCTTCCTATGATTATGTACCAAATATTATTTTCTGTGACAGGTCTAAATAAACTCCTGTTTATTCAACAAGTATTTATTGAGTACCCACTATGTGCAAAACACTATTTAATGAACAAACAGGAACCGTTACCATGCTGAACTTTACTTTGTAGAGATTGGTTTAACCCAATGGGAGCAACACTTTGCCCAACATGGGCACATTTAAGCAGTGAACAATGTGTACTCCAGGAGCTTAGAATGATGCGGTAATCACACAAACAGTGGAGAATGGTCATTTTTCTTTTTGCAAATGCAAACTAAGTGTTGAACAAAATAATTGAGTAGGCCATTCCCTATTACTGAAGGGAGAATATAAAGAAGCAATAATGTACTACTGAATCCTTCATATTAACACTTTAGCTTTCTATGTAGGTGCTCTCGGCCTAAAATAAACTGCCATAGACATTCAGAGAAGTTAGACACCAGACTTTAGGAAAATAGAAATATCCTTTCTATTTCCTTTTAGTTTATATTTCATAGAATTCCTTTGGAAAATCTAAGTTTTTCTTTCTTTTTTGTTTTGTTTTCCAGCAGATGCTTCATCTGTTGTCTATGTTATGCATATTTGTTTACTAATTAGTTCATATTGATATTTCTTACCTTCACAAAAATGTTTTCAGTTTCTTTTTGGGGTTTGATAATTATCTTATTCCTATATATCCTTTAAGTTTAGCATAGTGCTATTGGGTATTCATTTAATAAAGTTGTCATGGTTATGAGCATTAAGAAAAAATGAGAATGGCTAGAAGAGAGAGTCTGTATATAATAAAGCAAGCATGGTCAGTAGAATTTTAAGGGGAAAATAATTTGTGTTGTTTAATTATTGTATTTGTTTTCTAAACCCACATTTCTTCTAAGACCCTCTCCTTTCACTGTTCACTGTAATATCATTAGTAAATTTGAAATGTGAACATCTTTACAAAGAAATGAGTCGGGATCATTGTTCCTGATTTTTTAGTGCTACTGAAAAGGAGATAATTTTCTTTAATCAACAGATTATGTCGTGTGATTCTAAAAGTTAAAAACTCAACTAGCAAAAAAATTCTTAATGTATTACTCCCTTGAACCATGATCATTACTCTTATACAGACTTTTAATGGCATGTTACTTTTGAATAATTTAATTATCTTTCCTTTCAAATGTATATTTTTGACCCCTTTTCAACTGGATGCTATCAGTTTACTCTTTCAAAGTCTGTTTACTTGTAATAAGAAGGACACTTCCCTTCTGTGGGTCACTAAGACGTTCTTGGAAGTCAGGTTGATCAGCAGAGGTATATGCAGATATAAAGAGAAAGGCTGTTATTTTTATGTGTTAAGACTCTGGCTGATAAGCACTTTCTTTCTTCCCAGAATCCAGTTCTTATTAATTTTGAGTGTGTGGTATTTATTGCTACAACTCTACCCAAAAAGGTGGATAACGTTTTCTACATAAGAAAAAGGTAGTTAGAAAACAAAAGTCTTCTGTAACTAAAAATAATTCTTAAAAAGGATATTTTGCAACTTACATAAAAATTATACAATATTTTTGAAGAAAATTATAGAAAACCAAAATAAATGAATTGCTATACCATGTTCATGGAGGAGAATATTCAATTTTGAAAAGATGTTAATTCTCCACAAATATATTTATAACTTCCTATTTACAAGTTTTCTTTTGTGGAACAGAAAAAATAGATTTTTTTCTGAGACTTTATGAAAGGGTAAAGACCCCTAAATAGTTAGAAAACTCTGAAGAAGACTGTCATGGGGGAACTTTGCTTATCATATATCAAAACTTATTATAAAGCAATGGTAATTAAGATATTGTGACATTTGTTCAGGGATAGACAACTAAACCAGTGAAATAGAGAGCCCAGTAATAACTAAGTTCATAGAAGAATTTACCACATAGCAGCTGTAGCGTTGCTAATCAATGGGACATAGAGGGACTTTTAAGCAAATGGTATTCAAACAATTGACTATCCATCTGAAAGAGGGCTAATAGTAGTACCCCCAAGTCATTCAGTTGTCATAGGAATTATTTTAGTTTGTGACTTATGAATGTAGGGAAGAATCTTTATATTTATTTTAATAACAAATAATGTTTCTTATGCTATGAAGCCTCTGCTCGTATTTCTTGACTTTTTATTTTGGTACTTTAAGTTCTAGGGTACATGAGCACAACGTGCAGGTTTGCTACATATGTATACATGTGCCATGTTGGTGTGCTGCACCCATTAACTCGTCACTTACATTAGGTATATCTCTTAATGCTGTCCCTCCCCCGTCCCCCAACTCCATGACAGGCCCTAGTATGTGATGTTCCCCTTCCTGTGTCAAAGTGTTCTCATTGTTCAATTCCTACCTATGAGTGAGAACATGGGTTATTTGGTTTTCTGTCCTTGAGATAGTTTGCTGAGAATGATGGTTTCCAGCTTCATCCATGTCCCTACAAAGAACGTGAACTCATCCTTTTTTATGGCTGCATAGTATTCCATGGT
>NW_012119644.1:968433-968736 GCF_000951035.1 Colobus angolensis palliatus | reverse complement strand
CCTTGCCCATGCCTGTGTCCTGAATAGTATTGCCTAGGTTTTCTTCTAGGGATTTTATGGTTTTAGGTCTAACATTTAAGTCTTTAATCCATCTTGAATTAATTTTTATATAAGGTGTAAGGAAGGGATCCAGTTTTAGCTATCTACATATGGCTAGCCAGTTTTCTCACCACCATTTATTAAATAGGAAATCCTTTCCTCATTTCTTGTTTTTGTCAGGTATGTCAAAGATCAGATGGTTGTAGATGTGTGGTATTATTTCTGAGGGCTCTGTTCTGTTCCATTGGTCTATATCTCTGTTTT
>NW_012119644.1:924989-967719 GCF_000951035.1 Colobus angolensis palliatus | reverse complement strand
TTTTCTAAATATACAATCATGTCATCTGCAAACAGGGACAATTTGACTTGTCTTTTCCTAATTGAATACCCTTTATTTCTTTCTCCTGCCTGATTGCCCTGCTTGCCATTTTTTAATTGGTTTATTTCGCTTTTTCTTAATGTATTGTGTGAACTCTTTGGGAATTAAGAAAATTAACTCCTTATGATAACCATTCCAAGTACTTCTTTTGTATTTGTCACTCAACTTCAGTAATTGTTTTATTATACAATTACTTTTAAATTTTTCTCAAGTCAGACACTTTGTCAATTCTGGGTTTTGTGTGCTGTTTGAAATAAAGTATTACCTATTTTATGATTATAAATAAATTTCTGTCTTTTTTCTTCTTGACTTTGCGTGGTTCTATTGTTTCTCTTTGTATTCTCGGTCCATCTGAAATTCATTTAGTATGAGGAAGAAATGTACTTTCATTTTCTTTATAAAATTTTGTGATAGTTTTCATATTTTTTTCAGGTTAATTATCAATGTAGTATCATTTTGCTGAATATACTACGTACTCCAAAAATATTTGGAGTTTTGATTGGTTTCACGTTAAAATCATGGAAAAATCCAAAAAGATGAAAAAATTTTAATGTATTCTTGGAGAGACTCAATTTTCTTGATAACTAAAGACTATACCTTCACAAATGAACATCTTATTTTGCTAGTGGGAAATGATGTTTAGGTTTTCTGAGTTTAGAATAAGGCATTTTGACACCCCAGCTAGTTTTTAAGGGTTTAACTAAGAATGGCAGTATGAATTTTCAACTAATTTCCCTGACCTGACTGCTGTTTTTGGTTTGTGGACAAAAGAGCAGGAGGAAATGAGTCAGGAAGGGAGGAAATGGGTGTGAATCATATATTTGTATATTTGAGTTGGTCTTGAATTCCTTTCTACCTCTATTTTTTATGTGGTTAAAAAAGTGTCACAACAACTTTGCAGAATATTAATCTTATAATTTGCATGCTTTATTGTTGTGCATTTATTAATTCACCTTTGTTCTTCATTTTGCTAACCTTCAAATACCCTGAATTTTTTTTTTTTCTTCTGGAAACCAAAGAATTGTTATTGTCATATGTTAGTTTTTTGGACTATTTTGCAAATAATTCTATTTTTGTTCTTCCTGGTTCCAGGGACTTGAAAGTATTTTAGTTCTTTCAAAATCTATAATTTTGTTTGTTAGAGTTCAAAATTAAATTTTCACTTCTTGGTAGAAATGTAGTATCACTGAGGTTATACAACTCGAAGGTAAGTGGCAGAGAGAGGCCATATGGGGTTTTGTTCCTTTCTCTGTTTTATGACCATGTAGAAAGGGTAAATAACAATTCCTGTTTCCACTTTTTCATCTCCCACTAATTCTGAGGAGTTCTGAGGAAGGGTTGCACATTTTCTGAAAGCAGGGATTTTTGTTTGTCTTATTCTCTGCTACATCCCTGTGCCTAACGCAAAGAAGGCCATCTAAAAATATTGCTGTAGGAATGAATTGTGACTACATCTTTTTGAAATCCTGCTCTCAGGCTTTACTGACAAAGCTCTTGGCTTTCTTTCTTTTCATTTTCCTGAGAGTCTTCTGTCACCTGTCTCTTACATGTCAAGTTTTCCCAAGGTTCTGTTCTAAGCCTCTCCCTCTCCTTCCTCTGTGTACTATCTCCACATAGTTGCATCCATGTCCCTGGTTTTAATGCTATATGTCATGAATGACTTCTAAATATCTCCAGTCCTGATTTGGACGAGTATTCCTTCAGATGAGATTGACAAGCCACCATGATCTGAATCATGATCTGTATTTGTATTGAAATGCGGATTTCTTCCTTCACCCTACTGAGTAAGGGATACTGAATAAGAACTACGGCCGGGCGGGCTGGCTGGCTCACACCTGTAATCCCAGCACTTTGGGAGGCTGAAGCAGGCGAATCACCTGAGGCCAGGAGTTTGAGAGCAGTCTGGCCCAAATGGTGAAACCCTGTCTCTACTGAAAATACAAAAAGTAGTCAGGCATGGTGGTGGGTGCCTGTAGTCCCAGCTACTCAGGAGGCTGAGGCTGGAGAATCACTTGAACCCAGGAGGCGGAGGTTGCAGTAAGTGGAGAACACATCATTGAACTTCACCCTGAGCTAGAAGAGTGAAACTCTGCCTCAAAAAACAAACAAACAAACAAAAAAACCAAAAAAACATTAAATCTGAGCATCAGCATTTCAACAATGCTTACAAATGCTTTCTTTTTCTGAATGAGTTTTAGACACAGAATTGGCTAGAAGACTCAAGAAGATAATGTCCATAATAGCCAAATGACTGGTACCGTAGGTATATTGAGGAAGAAGTGATGGTTGTAGGGGAAATGTCACAGAGGATTTGGGACGATCTGGGTGTCAAAAGATAAGTAGTAACCACAAACCATTTTCCAAATTCATTCACTTTCCTTCATCTCCAGCAATAACCTCCTAGTTCAAGCCCATTATCACCTCACAGGTTAACTATGAAAGTTCTAGTAATGATAATTAGGATTATCTTTATCATCATCAGGAGAACCAGAAGGAAAATGAAAAGAAGGAAGAAGACAAATTACACTGATGCCTAGCATTCATTAAATACTGAAAATATGTAAGACTCCTCTATGTGCCTCATAATTATCCCATAAGGAAGAGGCTGTTGCCTCCCATGTCTTCTACTATTGCTCCTTGCAATCCGATTTCCATGAAGTAACCAGTTTTGAAAATATAAGTCAGGCAATACTTCTCAGGGCTCTTTACTACATGTAGACGAGTCCTTCACAGCTCACTGGGGCACTTAGAATAATATCCAACCTTTTTGCTGTGGTTTACACTTCCCTCTCTGATCTCTTTCTCTTTTCTCCATCTTGCCCATACAACTGGCCTTTTGTTCTTCAAAAACACCGTGTTTGTGGCTGTCTTGGGGCCTCAGCCGTTGGATTCTCTTTCTTCATGTCACCTGCTAGTTTTTCTTTTCCCATTAAGGTTCAACTTAAATTGCTGCCTCCTCAGCACAGCTTTTCTTCCCTTCTTAATCTAAAGTAATCCTCTGGGCATCTGGCTCCCACTCTCAGAGCCACTGCTGTCCATTGAGCTCCATAGAGACAGCACTCAGGCAAGTAAGAGGCACTGTGCAAAATAACCAAACACAGGAGAAAGAGATCCTAAAAAGCCAAGAGGCAAAATATCATCATACATATTCTTTGTACAAACTTGTCAGGAGCAGCGCAAGAGGAAAGCTCAGATGGTTTAATCAGCTTCTCAGAATTTTCTAAGAAGTGCTGAGATGGATGGAAGACCATGTCTGCTAAAGAGAAAGGAAAAATGTGAAGACATGGCCATGGCATATGAGGCCTATTACAAAAGAGAAATGAAAACCTATATCCCTCCTAAAGGGGAAACAAAAAAGTTCAAGAATCGCTCAAAAATCAAAGGAGAACATCCTGGCCTATCCATTGGTGATGTAGCAACAAAACTGGGAGAGATGTACAATAGCACTGCTGAAGATGATGAGCAGCCTTATGAAAAGAAGGCTGCAAAGCTGATGGGAAAATATGAAAAGCATACTACTGCCTACCTGATGCAGTAAAAAAGGGAGTTGTCAAGGCTGAAAAAAAAGCAGGAAAAAGAAGGAAGATGAGGAGCACGAAGATGATGATGATGAAAAAGTCGGTTCTAGCAAAGTGTTTTTTTCTGTTCTATAAAGCACTTACCCTGCCCCATACACAATGCATTCCTTTGAATTAAAACAAAAATGGAAACATAAGGCTGTGGGTGATTTGTTTTTACACTGTAGTGTCTTTATTATGTAGTTAACATACTACCACATGTGTCTTTAAATAGCCCATGCTGGTGGCATTTTCCAAAGCCACTAACCTTGCCTGGTACAGTACGGAGGTTGCAAATTGGCATGGAAATATAAAGCAGGTTGTTTTTGGTACACAGTACGAATTAGTGATATATAGGGATGGTGGTTTTTTCATCTTTAGTTGTCTCTGATGCAGCTTATATGAAATCATGGTTGTTCTGTTAACTGAATATCACTCTGTAATTGAAAAAAAAGTTGCAGCTGTTTTGCTGACATTCTGAATGCTACTAAGTATAGTTTTTTTATTAGTAAACAAAGAAAATAATTCTCTAGCTTACATCTATCACATTGCCCTTCTTTTTCTTTCTTAGCATTTAATACTCTCCAAAATATATCTTTTTTATTCATTTATTTACTTATTTTTATTGGTCTTCTTTTAGCCATAGGGATGGCGTCTCCTTGCACACTGCTCACTGTAGAGTACTACAGTTACTGCCGTGTAGAGTACTTATCCATAGTAGAAACTCACAGGATGGTTTTGTTGAATGCATGGATGAAGTGTGGGTCAATGTTTGGACACATGGGGAGAATATATGATAATCTGGGCTATTGACTCATGTGAAGCACAGAGAACTGCCACTTTGGGGTACAAATAAAGAATAGATATTGTTCCTTTCCTCAATGGCTTACTATCCTCAGGAAATGAGCGTGATACAGAAAACAGATTTTCTTCCTTCTTTACAAGAAAGCCACTTGGAAGGATTCTAAAAAGCAAAGTAGGTGGCATATATTTAAACTGGCAAAGGGCTGTTAGGTCTACTAAAATCTACCCATCCAAGCCTTACTCATTTCCATATTCAAGAAATTGTAGGCATTTCTAAATTAAAAGTGATAATTCAACTGACTTCATGTCACAGATGTACAAATAAGCAACTCTTACCGTGAATCACGTATTTGCATATTAGTACACACAGTGCGATGTGTTAGTATTTAACTAGTGTTGTTGATATGTGTATAGAGTATTTTCAACAGAAATTGTTTTAGTGGAAAAATTATTTGTAGCCCAAATGTCCAGATGCAAACAATGGAGACAAACTAAGTCAGCGGTAGCTTAAGAATGATTTGGCAAAGAAAAAGAAAAGTGTACTTCTGTATGTGTAATCTCTGTGGATGGCTGTAAAATCACATATAAAAGGCAGGCGTTATCAAGTGTGGTATGGAACAGTCAATGGAGTGGAAATTTTGCGTGGACTGCAAAGGTGCTTAAAAATCACTGGTCTATATCTCCCAAGAAGTGCCCAATTGTGATTTCACCATGGGAGGAGAGACTAAAGCATATTTGTAGATTAGGAACATATGGGTCTCATTTGAGGGCTAGTGAGACTAAAGAGTTAATTGTGTATACATGTCAGTCATCATCAGTCAGTTAATCAGGCAACTAATACCTTTAGGGGTCATGAATCTAACAGGACTGAAGTTGACGGGTGAGCTGACAGTCCAAGGCCTGCTACCTAGACAGCGGGTTGTGTGAACTAAGCCATTACTTGCTGGAGCAGATGGCACAGAGGAAGCTTAGCTCCTGGGTATTCCTGACTTGATAGCTACAGCAGCCCTCTGGAAAGCAGCAAAGGCAACCTCTCCTGCACTCGTTATTTCTGTTAGCAACTGCCAGTCCATTTCACACAGGATCAGAGTGTAAATGGGATCACATATGCTGAATCTGAACAGGATCTCAGGCCACCCCTAAATCCAACCCACATTTAACCAATGCAGATACTGACCTCTAAGTTAGTGGCATGGTTGTGTTTAGAACCCACATTTCTGACTCATACTCCAATCTGAGATTGAGAAATCTAATTTTGCCAACTAAAATGAATACAGCAATCAGGATCTTAGCATGCAACTTAATGGAGTGGATCTTGAGAAAATTTGACCATGGAAATACAGATACCATGTATAAGACATTTAAACAGTATCCAGGAGATTCTTTTTAAAGTAGATAGTAGAGTCCCATGAGCTGGCTCAAGCCTGTAATCCCAGCACTTTGGAAGGCTGAGGCAGGTGGATTGCTTAAGTCCAGGAGTAGGAGACTGGCCTGTGCAACATGACAAAATCCTTCCTCTACAAAAAAATATAAAAAAATTAGCAGGATGTGGTGGCGCACACCTGTAGTCCCAGCTACTTAGTAGGCTGAGGTGGGAGAATCTTTTGAGCCCAAGAAGCAGGGGTTGAAGTGAGCCGAGATCCTGTCCCTGCACTCCAGCCTGGGCAACAGAATGAAGCCTCGTCTGAAAAATAACAGCAATAACAAAAAAAACACACACAAAAAATAAAATAAAATACATAGTGGAGATGTAACTTAAAATTTTTTAAATGTCATTTTTAAAAAGTATAAAAAATAAATCTTTACACCATTGGTTTTCAGTTAGTGGTCTAGTTGAGAAGCACCTAGAAAGTATTAAAAAGCACACATGCTTCATCCCCATCACAGACAACTAAATTAGAATCTCTAGCCTTGGATACTACATATGTATGTCTTGAAACAACATCTCCGTATGATTTTAATATATAAATTATGTCAACAATGTGGAAAATTCTACTCTTCTATAAACACTGGATAGAAAAGTAACAATTACAACATCTATAGTTTAGACAAGTGTCAAAACCCCTGTTTCTTACCAGGTGTTCCACTACTCCAAACATCATACTACATCAATGGATTGTGCTGTGTTCGAATGCTGATACATAAAACAGTTGTATTTCAATTATGTTTCGATTGGAAATGTTGAGACCAAAGAAAACCAAAAAATCCATGGAAAACTCTAAAACTTTATTTTAGCTAGGAATTCCCAGTACTTCCTCACCCACGATATTCTTTGCCAAACTTGTTTCCAAGGAGCCTTGCTGGCTGGTGTGAGTCCTATATCCTTGAGTTCCCTTTGACACAGGGTGAATAGTCATGTCATGATAATGCAGCAGGAGAGAGAAAGAAAAGGAACAAAAGGTCCAGAAAATTCACAAAGTGAATAATTAATCTTTAAAGATACCAGAGTTGCCTAATATGAGGGAAAAAAATTCACCCTCAGAAAATTGAAATGGCTGCTTGAAAAGGTCGTGAATGGTACCTGCCCATGTCATCCATAAGGTCAATAGTTCAAAGTTTCTTTTATACTGAGCTTAAGAATAGCATACACTTAAGAAAAGTTATTATTTCAGAATAAAGCAGATCATAAAGAAGTCTCTGATTTTTTTCTTTTTTTTAATGGAGGCTTATACATCTCTAAACAGAGAAACTGCTTTTATTTTATGTTAAAGTAAGAGTAAGCTGAGTAACTACCAACTTAAAGTCTGAGCTAGGAGTTGTGGGTTAGAAGAGTCACCAGATTTCACTAGAAATTTAAAAAGTCTCCACCACCATCTTTTCTCAGTTTGGCCTTCTACCTTTGAGTTTTATCTATAGGGATAAAGTTCTCTTCCTTGCGGCAACAGAACAAAAAGAGGAAACACACCTACGAAACCATGACATAATTGTTTTTGTATCACAGTTTGGGTCTCTGGCAGCTATCAATGCCTTTTGTCCTGGCGTGCCATTGGCACTTTCGGAGTAATCCAACCCAGCCATGACAGTTGTTCTCGGATGGAATGTCTTCTTATTGGAGAGAATGCAGTGGGAGTCCAGTGTTTTGTGTTTGGTTTTCCTTCTAACAGCCTTGCCTTTCAATGACATCACTCACAGCCCTGAGATATGGCTGCACTCCCCCAGCTGCCTGATAGTGAAGCAAAGGTTACCTTCTATCTTGAGGCAGTGTTGTCATCAAAGAGCTCTATTTCACAGGTGTGACATTGCAATGAATAAAATTTTCTCCAAGTGTGCGGAAAGGCCAGAGCAACCTTTATAACAAGGAAACCAATGAGGCAGCAGGATTCAAATAGCCTGGCTAACAGATAACCAGTTTGGCTGCCTCTGATATCATTCCACTCTTCAGCAAAGAGTGACTGCTTTGTGTTCGACTTTATCTTTGTCTTGTTCTTTGGGACTCAAAACAAAACAAAGAAAAAGGCCCATAGGTACTGAATGAATGGACAGAATATTGATGTCCACTAGCCATTTATAAATAGTGTCTGTCTTCATAATAACTCGGATTTCACAGAGACTGAGAAAGGTAGTTTGATAGAATCTTTAAGAGAATTATTGTGAGAGTTTTAAAAATTAAAAAGAAACAGGCTGGGAAACACGCATAAACCCTCATGAAAATGTTCTTCTGTGTGTCGTTGCATTTTTAGTAGTTTGGCAAAATGTTAATTACTGAGTAGAGTAAATGATTAGAATCAAGTTTTTCATTTGCTGAGAAGATATTTTGTCCCTTAAGGAACAACAATGATTTCATAATGGAAAAAAGAGTTCTGTATGAAATTGCTTAACTAGAAGCGAGGTGTCTAAGTGGCTCAAACGAAATAAGCTGAGAAGTGTTGCAGTGGGCAGAAAATATTCACTTCTGCTTCCTTGGTCCATGTCAGCAAATGTTTATTTCACAGAGAAAGAACAACACTATTCCTCAGCACTCTCAAAATCCCTTTGCAAACCGAAAAGAAAAGAAAAACATCCCAAAGCTCTTTTTATCCATATCACCATAAATGAACAAGCTCCTACATAAAATAAACATACAAGAAGGCAGGAAGTGCTCTTGAATATGACAGTTTTACAAAGAAAAAGTGGGAAAAGTGACATTTGAAAGTAGGTCTGTGTGAAATGCTCTTCTGGCATAGGTGAGGAGGAAGAAAAGAGTCTCCCATCTCACAAGGCAAGTCATCGGCAATTGGTGCTACGAGTCCCAGGTGGCTCTCTCTTCTCCCATCGCTCATTTTGCTGACTCTCTTGTCCATGCCATATTCTTAGCCTGGGGTCCCTCAACATTCCACGTTAAATTCCTACTTGGAATTATT
Source organism: Colobus angolensis palliatus (assembly GCF_000951035.1). Classification (NCBI taxonomy): domain Eukaryota; kingdom Metazoa; phylum Chordata; class Mammalia; order Primates; family Cercopithecidae; genus Colobus; species Colobus angolensis. The sequence goes on along the minus strand of NW_012119644.1, from coordinate 958,958 downwards.
CCTCTCTGTGCCAGAAAGGAGGGAGCAGAGATATTACATCAAGGATTCCAGGCAGAAATTTGTCCACCTTCAACTTCCTAATTTTGATATTTGCCTCTCTTCAGCTTCTTAATTTTGTACATTTTTCAGTATCTACCTGATTTCCAATTTGCCTTATTTCTTCTTTCCCTTTGCCCCACCTTATCTTGGCTGATTGAAGCATAGCATAATGAAGAACGTGGGTTTTGGAGCTCTGAACCCTTCTCTGTGGCTTTCTAGATGTGGGATCTTAATAAAAGTACTTAATACTTGAATCCTCAGTTTAAACAACTGTGAAATAGAAATGATGCTAACACTGGATCGTTTTTATGATAAATGGGATAATTTGGGGAATGTCCCTCACAATGCTTGATACATGGTAGGAAAGCAGTGTGTGCCATTGCCTCTCCTCTTCTGAATTCTCCAACACCAGCTCTGCTCTTTTGTATCATTTCCTTACTAGTGTTTATTTTTTGGGAGATGAAGGGGTTTGAGCCAGGTGGTTGGAAGGCAAGAGACAACTTCCCTTTTGATATTTATTTGGGTATGTGTTTCCTTTCAAGCTTTGAGTATCTGAGTGGCAGTTAAGTCTTTTGGAAAGAGATCTCACATTATTCCACTTTAGATTTGTATTTTAAATTGTATAAGTGTGAAGTAGAGCCAGTTGCTCTTAAATAGTCACTTCTAGATATCTAGTATTTGAGACAGCTTACATTTCTTTTTTGAGATAGCTTAGATCTAGACTTAGCTAAGTCTCTGATTTCTGGAAATACTTCCTTTTTTTGCTATTTGGTCTCTGTATTGCAAATTAACTTTCCACTTGCATCCTTCATGGCAAAAAAAAAAAAAAAAAGTAGCACTGCTCTTCCTCATTTCAGGCTCAAGGGTGGGAAGGTCTTGTTGCTATTGCTCCATATATCAATTTTCCTTTCTTCCTGGCTAAATGCCCATGCATTTAGAAGCATAATTTCAACTATGGTTATCCATTAAAATTATTTGGGTAGATTTAAAAAAAAACCCTCCAGTATCACAGTTCTGCCATAGACCAGTGAAATCAGAAACTCTTGGAATTAAACCTAGGCATAGGTATTTTTAAAAGTCCTTCAGGTGACACCAACATGCCTCCAGGACTTAGAACCGATTTAGAAAAGGGATCTTGAGCCCTACAAGGTGTTAAAAGAAAAATTTCAGTCACATTAAATTGAAGAGTTTAATTGAGCAATGAACAGTTCGCAAATTGGGCAGCCTTTCAAGCCAGAGCAGGCTCAGAGACTCCAGGGCAGCCACATAGTGGAAGATTTATGGACAGAAAAAGGAAGTGATGTACAGAAAACTAAAGTGAGGTACAGAAACAACTGGATCGGTTATAGTTCGATGTTTGTCTTATTTGGACACGGTCTGAATATTTGGCCACATTTGATTGGTCAAAATTTGGTGATTGGCACAAGTGTAGACTATAGTCTGTTTAACACTCCCATTTAGGCTATAGTTAATGCTGTACAGAGAAACTTTAGGCCAAACTTAAAATATGTAAGGAGGCAGCTTTAAACTAAACTTTATTTAACAAAGGCTAATAACCCTGGTATGAAATCTAATCTCAAACTCAGCATTTAATCTGGCATGTACCAGGATTATTTTTCCTTTGTCCTGGTGCTCTTGTTCTGTTTTTGATGCCTTGTGTTCCTTAAATTATCTTTTGATTTATTCTAGTATAGACACCATGATATGATATGTTGTTAATAAATCAAAGAAAACCAAACACAAGCTTTCAGAGATGAAAGTTGGGTCTTGGACTGGTAAAGTGGTGGTTAAGTCAGGAAGTCTGGGCTGAGGTGCAGGGATAAGATTTTAAAATAAGTAACACAAAAGAGAAGCCCCATCTTGGGGAGTGTGTACTCAGATTTGGGGAGAGAGGCATCCAGCCTTGTAAAAACTGGTCTCTTGCATGTACTTTTGTTTCCTTACAATCTGATTTTCATATGAAAGCCTGCATGATCTTTTAAAAATGCAAATCACTCCACTGCTTAAAACATTGCAATAGCTTCTCATTACCCAAACAATAATATCTAACTTCCATTTCATGGACAACTAGGGCCCCTGCTTACCTCTTTGTCCCCAACTCATACCCTTCCCTGTGTTTCTCACTCTGCTCCAAGTAACATGGGCTGTCATCTGTCCTTAGTAACACATACTCCGTTTTCACTCTGGGCACTGGCTCTTGTTCTCTCTGTTTGGCGTGCACTTTACGCAGAACACAGAGACCAGTCCTGAACTCCTTCCCCAAAGCAGCACCCCTCCCACCACCTCTGTCTTTCTCTCACATCTTCTTGGTGGTTTTACTTCAAGGTGCTGTCACATTCTGAAATTATCATGTTCATTTTCTTCCAGCTCTGGAAGGTGAGCTCTGCAGCCAGGACTTTGTCTGGCTTGCACACTCCTGTGCCTTTAGCATATGCACAGCATTCAGGGCCCACTGTTGGCCCAGAATGTCCCTTTAAGTAAATAAGAAAAAGCACCCCTCTTGACAGACACCAAGCTATAGACTGCATCCTACAAGCCCATAGTTCTGTGAATCTCTTTGAGAGATTTGGAACAATGTGTTTTCACAATTTTAAGACTGCTTTGAGGTGTGCAGGCAGTCCTTACTTGTTCTGCACAATGGTAGGAGGTGGCCAAAGTACCTGAAATAAGGTAGGCATTCAGTAAATATTTGTTTAGTAAATGAACTTCAGGGGTTTGGTTGTGGCCATGTTCATCGGTGGAGCACACTCTCCCTGGTCTGGATGTAGCAAAAAGACTCAGCAGAGAACCAGTGGTGTACTGGTAATTGGGTAACAACTGGATCTTCAGAAGAAACAACAATAGTAACCACGACAACAACAACCTTGATTTGTGGTTTTTGCCCGTTTGTAGTGTTTGTGATATAAATAGTCCATTGAATACTACTAACATGATGTTAATTGATCACAAAATTCCTGAAACTTTAACAATTGTCTCTTAAGAGCTGGCACAAGCCAGTTACAACCAGTGAAACCTTACCCCAGTGTTGAACCCCTGGTATCTCAATTCTGGGTCAGAGGAAATGAGAAATGCTGCAACTCCTTGCAGCAGAGGCAGAGATTGTTTATATGCTATGTATTGGCATCTTATGGGTCTGAGGATCAGGAAACGTCTTATCTTCCAAGTGGAGGAGGGAGCTCCAACATGTTTTAGAAAACAGAGAGGAGGAAAACAAAATTAAGGCTGATACCAGTAAGCTAATTCCTTGAGTCTCATTTTTGTCATCTACAAAATAAACAATTTGGACTGAATTCTCTCTATTTCAATTAAATAGGCTAGTATTCTCTATGCTGTATGAAGATTAAAGTGAGGATTGGGGAAAAGTAAAAACTCTGTGGTTTCCATGTGCGAATGAGTTTGTGGTATGCATATAAGTATTATATTAATCTTTCTTTTTTTTTTTTTTTTGAGACGGAGTCTCGCTCTGTCGCCTGGGCTGGAGTGCAGTGGCCGGATCTCAGCTCACTGCAAGCTCCGCCTCCTGGGTTCACGCCATTCTCCTGCCTCAGCCTCCGAAGTGGCTGGGATTACAGGCGCCCGCCACCTCGCCCGGCTAGTTTTTTTGTATTTTTTAGTAGAGACGGGGTTTCACTGTGTTCGTCAGGATGGTCTCGATCTCCTGACCTCGTGATCTGCCCGTCTCGGCCTCCCAAAGTGCTGGGATTACAGGCTTGAGCCACCGCGCCCGGCCATATTAATCTTTCTAAGCTAGTTAATAGTTAGTATGTGTCTTTTTTTTCCTAGTTGGAATAAAATGATTTAGGTTAAATTTGCCCTGAAACTAATTGAGGCTTAAGAACTTTTCCAAATGCTAAGAACACTGTTTCAATTAATACCTGTCATACTTTTTCTTTCTACCCGAGCCTGTAGACTGATTCTCCTCTTCACTTCTCCACATATTCCGTTTTACATCGTTTGTTTAGTTTTGGGCTTCAGGTCAAAGTTAAACACATGCTCAGCATCTAAACAGAAACCCAGAGTGTCAAGTTGGAGAAGCATAAACCACTGTCATCAGGGGCTCAGTAACAGCTTTAAGAGTTATAATTTCTGATGTTGAGCTATCAATTTGCTGAGCAAATACTAGTGTTGAAATATATTATTACTAGCCCTCTCCCCACTCCGACCACCAGAACAAACATCCAGCTTCCCAGAGAAATTCAAGTGTGCATGGATAAGACAGCAACCCTTTGCAGCAGCCTTTAGCCAGGGGACACCAAGCTCTAATAGAGGCTGTCATCCTCACATGAGCCACTGAATCATGTTTATATGTAACTTGCATATTAAAAAGCAACAACCAATGTCAATGGTGCTGATATAAAAATATCTTAATAGCCAGTAACTGACTAATGAATACTACTGTAATAACAGTTTAATTTGAAGCATTCTGACAGCTGGTTGCTTTGATGAGAGTGGTTTCCAAGAAGTTCTAGTCCCATGCTGAGAACATCTCTAGCCTGCTGATTTATAGCAGCAGTGCAGAACTGTTTAATGTCACCACCTCTCAGCTAAAGTAATAATAAACAGGAATGTTATGGTTTATTTTTCTGTATGAATTGTTCAGGCTCTGTGTGGTAAGTACCAACGCAATAGGAAATAATAGCTGCCATTCTCCTGGGAGTTGTAACTGGAGGTGAGCCTTTCTTCTTTTTATTCCCTTTATTATTTTTTTCTTTTTTATCAGCAAGGTTCATATATCAGAATGAATGTAGAAGTTCTTGGTTTTGTGGTGGATTTATTTTATTCTTTTACATAGCTCTTGCTCATCCCGTTCTGCTTAGCAAATGTAATTACTCCGGTTAAGATGTAGCTTCCCTATTATTTCTGAACTTCCCAAGATAGTTTAAAGCAGACAGCTAGGGCATGAAATATATGGTTCTACAACTATCTTAATTATACTGCGTGACTCTGTGTTTGATATGAAATAGCAATGTCTGGGAAGTGAACTTAATCTCTACAGATTTAGGACGATTGCCAAAAAGATTCATTGATTTTTTTTTTCTTTTGCAGAGCGCAATCTTTTATTGTATAAATGTCAGAAGCTTCAAATTATTAGGAAATGTGTCAAGAAGCTCAAGGTATAATAACATTCTTTAGAGAGCTTGATTCTGAAGACAGTGCAATGAAATGTTCAAAAAGAAAACATGTCTTATGTTCTTAGAGAATAAAGCTCTGGGATTCATTTTAATTTGTCATTTTGAACAGGATGAGGCCTCCACTGGGTCCTTTGATGTGAAAACCCTGGGGATGATATACAGCTATTCCTCGGTCACCCCAGCATCTTTATAAGCTCCAGATTGCAGGGACGTCAGCAGTCCTGGGAAAGATGATACTGACTTGGGATTTGAGGCTTCAGGGCTGAACTATGAAAAATCACTGGGATTTGTCCAGGTGATGTCCTGAAGAGCAGGTCATGAAAAGAAGGAGATAATATTATGAGCTGTGTCACCCAGCTCAGAGAGAGCTTCTAGTTGTCCTAAAATCAAGGTGAAATCCTTAGCATGAAGCAATATATTACTTACCATTTTATTGTAATAATAGATAACCTACTCAAACCTGCTTAAATAACAAAGAGAATATAGTGGTTCACCTCTCTGAAGAGTTCAGAAGTTGGGTGGGCTTCAGGCATGTGGGATTGATGGGTCAATGATATCATGAGAGTCTGAGCTCCATTTCTCATTGTTGTGCTCTACCTTGTGAGTCGGGTTTATTCCTGGCCTAGCTCCTCTGGCCGCATATTCCTACTCTCAACCCCATGCTTTGCCTAAACACCTCAAGGAAAAGTCTGAAGGTAATGCAGATTTGAATGTCTTTGTTGTCAGAGAGCCCAAAGTCTCTGACTGGCTTAGCCTCATTCACCCTCTCCAGTCATGGAGCCTGATGGATGCCCACGTGGAAATCAGGGCTGTTAGGAAGAGGACAAGGGATGGTGGTGAGGCAGCCAAAGCAGAGTGTTCAGAGATGGGCATGCTCTTCTTTCTGGGAAAATAATTGTTGCCTCAAAGACCAGAAGGCACAGATTCTATTGCATACCTCTGCACGTCACTGTGTTAACGTATTTAAACTTGGCCGAACTCTCAGTAACCCGTCTCTACTGGTTATTCAGTTTATCTTTCGAGACTTCGTAGTATCAATTCATCTGAACTTTCTAAATCAGACTTCTGCTGTTGCTCAGCTGTCATCCTACTGATATGGTTTGGATGTGTATCCCCACCCAAATCTCATGTTCCATTGTAATCCCCAATGTTGGAGATGGGGATGGGGCCTGGTGGGAGGTGGTTGGATCACAGGGGCAGATTTCTCATGAATGGTTTAGCACCATCCTCTTGGTACTATCATCCCAAAAGTGAGTGAGTTCTCATGAGATCTGGTGTTGAAACGTGTATAGCTCTGACCCCCTTGCCCCTGCTCTAGCCATGTGATATGCCTGCTTCCCCTTCACCTTCTACCCTTGTTTTCATTTCCTGAGGCCTCCCCAGAAGCTGAGCAGATGCCAACACCATGCTTTCTGTACAAACTGCAGAACCAAGAGCCAATTTAACCTCCTTTCTTTATAAATTACCTAGTCTTTGGTATTTCCTTATAGCAGTGCAAGAATGACCTAACATACCTACATTGGAACTGAGCTATTCTTATCCTATCTCCATGACTTTGTTCTTACTCACTCTTCCCCCATTCTTATTTATTTTCTCTGACTAATCACATCTGACTCAGCTCTGAAGGTTTGTTGGAGGGGGCATATTATAGTAATTTAGAGTGTAGGTGCTGGAGGAAGACTGCGTAGGTTCTGATTCAGCTCTATTGCTATGGAAATTTGCAAGTTACTAAGCCACGTTCAGCTATAATTTCCTGGAATTTAAAATGAGAATATAATGGTACCTAAGTGAAGTGTTGTTGTGAGCACTAAATGAGTTAATATGTATAAAAAAGTTAGGCCAGTGCCTGGCACTTGGCAAGCAGTCAATAAACATTAGCTATTATTTTAATGCACCATGAAATCATTTCCTGACTAGCCCGTGTCTTTCCTTCCTTTAAACTACTGTACTATTTTGGCCTGAACTCCTCATTGCACACTTGAACACTCGTTGATTTGTATGGCCAGATAACTTTATATAGATAGGAGGCTCCTATTAAATACTTCTTGTTTCTCTGCACAGAACATAGTTAAATGCCATAAATCTATATTGTAGATGTCTAACAACTGTGCATTGAATAAATGGCATATGGCTAAGAATACTCCTATGCATGTTCAGAAAGGATCACAGCTGGCCAAAAGTACCATGTAAGAAAATCCACTGGAAATTAATCTCGCCAACCAAATATTACTTTGTGTACAATTAAAATAGTATGTCTTCAGAGCTAGTAAAATGTTGACCTGTTGTATAATTCAGGTTTAAAATCTTCATTCTTTAGTCAGACTAAATTTACTGAGAACTATGTTGGTTCCTCCCCTTCATCATATTCCCAGGCAGTTTACTAGGTGCAGGGAATACGGTAGTGAATAATACAATCTCAGACCTAACAGAGAAAGTGAACATTAACTATTACAGGTGTGAAGAACTATAAAGGAAATGCACAGAACCTATGTACTGAACAGACATGGAGTTTATCATTTTGGGAACCAGTGCATGCTCCCTTCATTCCCTTGGCATATAGATGGATATGTGCATTATTTTTGCACAGACAGGGCTGTTATATGTACCCTATATATAGATAGTAATAGCTTATATCTGTAGAATGCTGTACACTTTCTATATTACTTCCTTATTTCTCATTTGTTATTCTCAATTATGTTGTCAAGAAGTAAAGATATTGTTCTGTCCCAGTGAAAAGTTGAGCGGACTGAAGTGCAGAGGGGTTCAATGCTATTTTCAAGATCAGAGATGGGGAGAGGGTTGGAGCTGTGGGTGGACTCTAGACTGCTGACTTAATGCTCAGTCATCTCTCCGTTGTACTCCCCTTTGTGTTCTTCCCCCATCTCTTCCACTATCAGCTGCCAATTATGTATGTTTGGTGAGGAAAAAGAGGCGAATAGAGCAAGTGTGACAGATAATAATACCTTTTGGAATTATCTGATTGGACGTAACAAGGGAGCAGGCTTAGAACTCTGTAGCTGGATTCTTTAGTACAGAGGACATCATTGCAATTTCCTTACTTTGTTTTGGGAGTTGAAAAACATTGCCTAAAATTTATAAATTTTTGTTCATTGAAGTTCCAAGAACAGGAAGGACATTTATTGTCATAACATCAATTTGTTACAAATGATACTCATTGACCTAGATTTCTCTTCTGTCTTTTACATGCTAATCCCTATTCATCCTTAGAGGCAGTTTAACTGTGACCTCCTTCAGGAATCACTTTAAAAAATGATAATTTTTAAAGTCCCCTTTCTCCTCTGTTGAGTGATATGCTCCACTGCTGAGCTCACACATCACCTTGGCTTACTTCTCTGTCGTCCTGAAGAAGCATGAGTTCCTCAAAGCAGAATATATGCGTCATCCACCTTTGTATCATTAATGTCTTGTACAGTACCTGGCACAGAGTAGTTCCTTGAATAGATAATGGATGGATGATGTTCTATCTGCAAAACTCTGAAAGATGCCCAGTTTGGCATTTCACTAGATCCTGAATCACATCATCTTTTGTCTCAGCTCCCCAAGACTGGCTAATAACACCTTATTGAAAAAATATGTGAATTAGCAAGGGAAAACTGAATGTGTCTTGCCAGAGTGGTAGCACACTTCCAGTACTTCCATCTTGCCACATCTTTCAGAAAACAACACATGATTCTGTTGCTGTCACCAGAGTACAAACTGCTGCTTAGTAGGGGGTTCACACAAATGATGAAGCAATACAATTCAAAAGTCATAAGTATAATGGCTCATTACAATCAGCTGTGAACTAAAACAGGACCAAAACTTGCTGCACTAAGTTTTGCGATCAAATTCTAGAAACTTTTCCAAAGAGATGTGGGGGAAATGGGGACAGGGAAAGGCAAAAGGGGAGTAGAGAAAGATGAGAGGAGGCAAGGGAACAAAGAAAGGGGGAAGGGACAGAAAGAGCAGAGAAAGACAGAATGAGACAGTGCCATTCAAATAACTTGGAAAAGTTTAGCTTCCAAGCTATATTCTTGGACTCCAGGAGAAAAATTAATTCCAAGGAAATTCTTGAAAATTTGAGTGTACATAACACTTTTATCTATAGAAAATTAATAGTTGCCTTACCTATGGACTGAAGCCGGAAGTCAAAGAATAAGAATAGTTTGAGATTATACACAGACCTACAAAAAGAGATGGGAAGTCAGGATATGTGGGTTTCAGGTATGACTTCATGGCTCCAGTACTCTTTCTTTGTAATTAGAAAAAAGAATTTTGGGTTTTGGTCTAGGTGCCTCAAAGGCCTTTTCTAGTTTTAAAATGTCATGTTAGAGAAAAAATATTTTTATATGAGTATAAAATTTACAAAGAAATATAGCATGGACAAAGAGAATTCAGATTATGATAAAACAGAGAAAACCGAAGTCCCTAATATACCAAATATTACAGAAAAGAAAGACTCTTTACTCCAGATGGCTAATTGAATAGAAGATTTGTGTGAATGCACATGAAAATGGCAAGCAGAGACGTAAACTTAGTGTGAAATAAATCAGAACAATCGTGCATTTTTTTACAGTGTAGAAATTTGTATTTAGAAACTAGGAAACAAGAAAAGTAAAGGACAGAATAAGATAAAGGAGCACATGTAACCCTTATATACTCAAAGTTCATGACATTAGTGAAAATGACAGATAAAAAGAACTTTTATTTTCCTTCTTGGATCCATTAAAAGGTATTTGTAGAGACTGAATACTATTTCAGCTAATGTGTATAGAAGCTCTGGCTTTTCCTACTAAAAACAGCACTTTTTTTTTCACAGTCTGACTTTTAACAATCAGAGATTAAATGGAGCATGTGTTGAGACTCTCCATCTTTGGCATTCCAACTGTTTTTACATAAAGATGAAAAATAAAAAACATAAAATGCAAAAAACACTGTATCACATAAATAACACATTAGTTGCTATTTCTTCTGTTTGATGAGACTTTTTTTGATTCAGTCAGCCCTATGTCTCTGGCACAGAAAATTTGGGGGAAAGGGCATGAAAGGATAGCAAACATGAAATCAATTCTGGTTTACATTAAGCGAATTCTTTCACATTAAGTGAAAGAAAAAGATAACAGATTAGTAATCCACCACCAAAGTGCCTGGATGGTAATGGACAGAAAAAATTAAATGGCATAAATTGATACGATTATCAATAGATTTGCATCCAATTTCTGAGCTCTTGATGAGTGTGTAGCTAACTTAGTATCAAGAAGTCATGGCAAAGCAACTGCATATATTTACATCAACAACAAACCAGCACAAACTGAGGGCACAGATTCGAGTTGCTGCTAAAATTGCTCCATCCTTGACTTGCAGGGCAGAGTTGCAGCTATGGAACAGCCAAGGAGGCTTTAAGGTCAGAGACAACATTGTGGAAACATTTTATATCCTATAACACAATATGGAAAGATCCTGTATTCAGCAACAGATAAATCTAGATCAAAAGAAACATTGAGAATAAGCAGTATATGTTGAATCTGACTCACAATGAACAATGTCTTAAGAGAGTTGTCATTCTTGTCACAAACTTTGCAAATATGTGACTCTGCTATCTGTCATCCCAAAGCCCACATACAGGCCTTCATTTTCTAAAATGAAAATTACAGATGCCAACAACCTGCAGAAAACTAAATAGCAACTTAGTGATGAGATGTTTGAAGGAATCATGTTGAGACAAACCAGACTCGAGATAAATCAGCCTAAGTATTTTTCACTTATTGTTGAGGATCCCCATGACCACAGTTTTTGACATAGAAAGAACCTGTAAAAATTCTGGATGATTGTTTCCAAAGAGTAACTAAAAAGTTGTTCGTTTCTTCCCCCCAGAAAGTCAGACACCACTTTTAGCTAAAAACCAAACAACAACCATATTAGTAACCATTAGGGGATTTCTAGAACTAAGAATGTTTTCGTTTCTTTTGGTTTCTAATTTTAAAAAATAAGATCATCAGTTAGTAGGGTGTACTTTAAAATAAAAAGTAAAAATCGAAGGACATGTTTGTGTTGTGTAGAAAAATGACTTCCTGGAATTTTATTTAGCTCAGTAGGGTTCACAATGAAGACGTGCATGATAAGAAACTCAGTGTTCCTCAGATGAATGTTGACACTTGAATGCTGTTTTGTGATGTCTTCATATATTTCAATATATAAAATGGCACATCAGCAGACTAAGATTTCTTGACAAAATCACCATTAGATTATAGATATCTTTCTTTCAAGGTTGACCCTTCTCTCCCATTTAAAAAAAATTTGATTATGAAAAATTTCAAACATGCCACAAAGTTAAAATAGTATTGTAGTGAACTCCTGTATACCCATCACCTAGATTCTACCATTAACATTTTACTATATTGCTTTATTCTCTATTCATCTGTCTGTGCATCCCCCTAGATATTGATCAATCCATCTTATTTCTTGATGCATTTCAAAGTACATTGCAGACTTCAGTACATTTTCCCCAATTCTTCATTAGGTGTATTAGCTAGAATTCAACATTTCTTTATAGTTTTATTCTTATGATTAAAATTGATAATCAATAAAAGACACACATCTTAAATGTGAATTCTGTGTTTTGAAAAATGCATGCATCAATGTTACCAGAACTATCACAATATTAAATATTACCATCACTCCAGAAAGTTCCCTACACCCCTTCCCAGTCAGTACCCACTTTCTGCCCCTCAGAAGCAACCATTGTTGTTCTTATTTTTGTTCCCACCATAGATTAGTTTTATTTAGCACATCTTTTGAATGGAATTATACGTATTACCTTAGCTCTGCCTAGTACCCAAGCCAACCCACATTCTGAATCTTATCTGAGTTTACATAGAAAGCATGCAATTCATTAATTCTAGTTCTACTCTTGCTGTATTCTACTATATACTAATTCTACTATAACTCTTCTTTCAATTGGCATGATGTTTGCTGTATCAGTAGTTTGATATTTTTTATTGCAGAGGGATATTCTGTTATGATTATACCAAAATTTGTTTGTTCTTTCTACTTATAAACATCAGTGCTGCTTCCAATTTTTGACTATCATGGATAATGTTGCTGTGGACATTTCTATATAGATCTTTAGATCCTGCATCTTATCTTCAGGTTCCCAGTCTCTCCCCACAAAACTGAGAGTCCATTGGGTTTATGTAGACAACTGTGTATTTCAGACTACCAGATAAGTTTCCATTTCGGGCCCTGCTTGGGCTTGATAAATTCAGTGTAGCGCTCTTTTTCTTTTTTTTCATTGAGCATTTGAGCACAGATGGAAAGAATAAAAAAAAGAGGAAGTAATGACCTTAGGCGTATTCTTGAAGTGTGAATGCACTGTTTTCGTCAAATAACTTTTATATGAAATATAAGTTTGCAATTCTAGAAGGAAAAAAATAAGGTAATTGTTGTATAATCTCTGTACTTCTTCCATAAAGATTGACTGTGACTTAAAATAGCCTGAAGTTATTAATGCTGTAAATCTTTCTAAAGAGATTTCAGTGCTTGTTCTTCTTACTTTCAAAAAAAAAAAAAAGTATAGCTCTCATATAAGTGACACAATTTCAAACTTTATCAAGATTAGTCTGTTTCTAACGCCCAGGGCTAAAATAAATTGTGAAATTCTTAAATATTTATTTAAATAACTAAAAGCATTGTAACAAAGTTTGCTGGTTTAGCTAGACCATTTCAATGGGCCACCTGAATATTTGAAGCTTTGACTTCTATAAGACTATATAAGGATGATGACTATATTATTGAATCAAATTCTTCAAAGAAATTAGAAACAACTATTTATGTGTAATTATAAGTTGCAAAGGGGCAGTTGGGTAGGAGTAAACAGAAGGGTTTCTCCTAATTTATGCAGTTTTATGCCAAAGGTTATTATAATGTCATCTATATTCTTTTTTTTCTGGAAACCTATGACTATATGAACACACAATTGAAAATCCTACATAAATGTCATAGAATGAGTCTTTTTAAATATGGAATAGTTTTTAAATTATAAAATGTCTAGAGAGATTACATATTTATTCCATGTATTTAAAACATAAATGTAGTTATCTTTCTATTTTGTCTCTATCAATTCACCTACAATATTTCATTTCTAAGACTTCTGTTTTTCAGGAAGAAAAATGGACACTATGAGCTTTTACAAGCAAAAAGAGATTAAGTTGTTTCATTAGATTAGTATCAAGAAAGTGAAGTGCATGCACAATGCATGAGATCTATAGAATGATACAAATTATTACTAATCTTACTGAAATGAATATTATATCAGCATTTGAAGTGATAGTAATAGCAGATCCTTTAAAATTTGTGTTTTTATTTATTTTTTTAATAGATGAGAACAGAAAACAGGGTATGGGTCAGGTGAGCCATCTGGCACTAATTTTAACCACCATGGAGGAACCAATAAGCCCTGTACTAATATTCCAATCTCTTCACTAATGGTGATAATCAGAACATCTGGTTAGGGTTTCCCTTTACTAGGGTCTCCGGCAAAGATTGTATTAGGTAGAGAAGTTCCTGTTGAGCTGTGTTGACTATCAACAACAGCTTCCTCCACCCTGTCTCTGTCTAACTCTAGCCAGGCATATTACCTTACCCCTGCCTACAGCCCAAACCAACTCACATTCTGAATCTCATCTGAGCTTACACAGAAAGCATGCAATTCATTAATTCTAAGAGCCAAACACAGTTTCTACTAATTTTGTACCTGTTCCTAAACTTTTTGCCTAAACTCTGATTTCTTGTTTTCTAGACTCTATCCTGGGTTTCTGCTACCATGTTGTTCAGAATCTACTTGCGTAGCTGACCCTTGGTTCTTCACCTTCCTTAATATTTCTTCTCTCTGTTCTCAGACCTTCTAGATTTAGCTCTTGTTTCTCTAGAGACACTTGATTGCTTCTTTTTCTCTACACCTCTTAACTTGCCTGGAGTGCATCCAAGAGTTTAAAATAAATGATAGATAGATGGATAGATAGGTAGGTAGAAAGATAGATAGATAGATAGATAGATAGATAGATAGATAGATAGATAGATAGATAGATAGATAGATAGATATCTCCCCTTTGGTCAATCCAAATTGTAAGTCTAATTAAGTATAGCAGAATTCTCAGAGCAGAATTATGAGGTATGTGGATTCTACTTTGGTCTTACTGTAATTAGCATTCTGATCTGGGATTTCTGTTCATCTATAAAATGGAAAAGCCATATAGCCAATTTTGTTTCCAATTATGGCATTCTATAATAGTATATACATCTTTATGGTAATAATAGTTATAACCCACTAAGTGCTAATAGGTAGGTTCAAGTATATTCAAAGTTTTCCAGTTACAATGACTATCCCCAAATCAGTGAGAATATCTAGTCAATAGACATTTGCAGTAATCTCAACTTGGCTGCACATAAGAAATATATGGGGAACTTTTACAGAATGTATTGCCTGGGTTCCATTCAAACCAATTACATTTAGACTCTGGAAGCAGGGCATATATATTTTGTAAAATCTCCCACATGTGATTCTAATGTACAGCAAAGATTGTGAACTCCTGTAATAGTCAACATGAGTCAGTTTATTGGACACAGATATTTTTTAAATGACCATTTAAGGAGGAAATCAGATAACATATTTCCTGGAACAATATGGAATATTAATAAATGCATGAATTCATGAAGTAAAATGTCCTGTCAGTGCAGACAAAGCTTACCTTTTAGAAAATATAAACATAATGATTTTTGGCCTTAAACTTTATTTGACTCCTAAGTGCATATTGGTTGATCTAAAAGATAATAACTTATCAATCTTTGAAATATGATAGAGATGCTAGTCTTTGGGAAATTGTTCCAGTTCTCCTAATAACTTAGTTATATACATTATTTTTAGTCAATAAGTCAGTAGGGTTGTGAATGTGGTGCTAATATCACAGACCTGCAAATAGCATTGATCAGGAAAATCACCTGGATTTACTTGATTGATAATGAATTGATCTCATTACGTTTCCACACTCTTGCTCTTAATAATAAAATTTCACACATATTCACACAAGTATAAAATAATAAGAGCAGAGGACAAAGCCCATGAGTAAGATAAAATGGATAACAGAAGTAATCACTGTGTATTACTACTGCAAAAATCAATAAAGCAAATATGTTGTTCTTTTTAAGTGTCATATTACAATAATGTTTTTCTGAAGACTGTTGTCTGCATCCAGTTTAAAAAGGCATCTGCTTGTGTTTGCTTAAAACAAAAGGGTGGTTGACTTAATGAATTATTTACAGGCGTGCAATATGGCAACAGTGTCATTATGAACTCTCTTCTAAGATCTCCTCTGGCTACTCCTGGCAGGGTGTCAATTTGCTTGTTTTTATGTTAGGTGCACGAAATTGTAAAGCTATTCAGAGAAATGAGATTTTACCATTGGACTTACTAATGCACACAAACCCAGTAAGAAAGCCCCGGTGTCAAGAATGGCAAAACATTTATTTGGCATTAACAATGTGTAATGTGGAGTTCTAGTAAAGAAAGAACTATTAGAATTACATAAAGCTGAAAGCAGTGTTGAAAATCGGCCTAAAAGAAATCAGAACAGCCCTATAAGAGGAGCTGAAGAGGGAAAAAAAGTACACTCTGTGGCCTCTTTCTTCTTCCTGCCGTATATACTACCTATCAGTATCTACTTGATAAGGAATTATTGGGAGTATTTATGTATTTGCACCCAGTCATGAAGTACAAGAAATTAAATGAACTTTGCTGTTTATAAAAAAATGAAACAAAATGCTTACGAAGATAAGTCATAAATACAGAGTAATTTGACAGATTTAAAATCTAATTATTTTATTTGGCATCATCCTACCAATCCCAAATTTTCTAAAACCGCCCTCTATTAAGCCAGTGTATCTAGAGTCTAAACAGATGATGTGTGAAGGCAAGTGGCTGTTAGTCGGAAGCATGTCAGAATCCACTGGAGGCCAAATACACCAAAATCCCATAGAGATTTTAAACTACTTTCACATAAAAACCACATGTAATCTGGCACAATTTCTTTAATCACTGATCAATGATATTGCCTGACAGAGTCATGTGATTGAACTAAATTTTCATTTTTATAAAAAAATGAAGAGAAGATGTTTGTAAACTAAAACCAGATACTACTGATAATTTCTTCTGCACGATCCTACAACGCCAGTCCTGGAATAGAGGGAAGGAGCTCTGAAGAGCAAGCAGGAGTTGTAACTCTGTATTCATTCTTCCGAAACTATTTGGTGATTATCTCTGCTAGACCTGGGAAATGCAGACGTGAAAGATGTCAGTAGTTTCCTTGTTCAAGAACATTATAATATGATGGGAAATTTTCATGAATATTTGGTGGGCTTTCTGTGTTGGAGGTTCTGGTAGAGAACCAGTATTTTTAGGTTAAAATGTTTATTATACTCTGAGGGTCATAATAGTTTGAAGCTATCATTTCATATTTGAATCAAAGATACCAAAAGATAATTATAGTAGGTTTTCTTATTAACTCTTTCAAAGACAACTCTTAAATGCTAGCAAGAAGTGAACAAAGTGTAAAAGAGTATCATTTACGCTTAATGCTTGAGCTACATACCCTCTCTTGATGGTCTGAATCACGGTGGTATGATTTTATTGTGAAAATCGTAGCCAAGGAAAAGGAACCTCTGGTGAATTCGCAGGGCCGGCATATAAATGCAAATTGTGACTGCAGCATCAGTCACAATTTGCATTTTGAAGATGGAAGAAAATCAGGAAAATCATCCCCTTTCCCACAACGAGTAATGCCGACTCTGACTGACATGCCTTTTGGATTCTGATCAAAGAAAGTAATAAACAAGCAACCATCAGACCATTGGGTAGCATTGATTAATTTTCTCTGGCTCTAGTCACAGATCAAATTCGCCAGAATATTGCCAAAATACATTTGCCCTTTGTTAGTCCTAGATAAAAATTTAAAACTGGGGTTGCCAAATCTAGTGGACTTATCTTTTTATGGTTCCTTTAGTCATGTTACTTTTATACTCTGAGAGCAGCAGGGTAGAAAGGGCTAAGAAGATGGGCTCTGACTTCCCTAAGTCCGGAGTGTGAGTCTTGACCCTTGCCATGTATGAACTATACAGCTTCGGACAAGCCATTTAATATTTCTGAGCTCCTGTGTTTTCATTAGGAAATTTGGAAAATAGCAATTGCTATTATAATAATACCTAAATAATAGATTGATATTAACGTTAACTAAGATAAATAATGTAACAGCTCTCAGTCTAAAAAGTATTATATAAGTTCACAAATATTAGACTTTTATTTTTATTTTAAATGTTTTAGTTTCCCTACCAATATCCAACCCCTGGCAATCCTTTAATACTGAGTCACCATAGCAATTTGTGAATAAGCCATATGAGACCCCAGGTCTACCAGTTGCATGCCTGGGAACCATCACACAAGAGAAAGGCAGAAGAATGGCATTTGAAAATTAAATCAGAAATTTTCGTGTGCTGACTATAAACTCTAACTTCTATGAAGAACTCAAGGATTTATCCTTCCTACTTGCATTCATTCCACCCCCAACCAGTGAGAACTCTGATATATGCATCAAGGTCAAGGGCAACAGGGCCACCCCACTCCTGGGCACCTCGTGAAGAAAGAGGTCAAGGGCTCTTTCTGCTGCAAGAGTACTCTTCAGACTGGTTTCCTTCAGGATTTATTTTCTCTTTGGAATATGTGCATTTTCTTCTTCAAATTTCTTCATGTTAGTTTGTCCCTCCTCCTTCTCTCCCAAGCTACAAGTAAGAGACTTAACATTGTATCCTGTTTGGAAAGAGTTTCTGAAATGGGAAAGCTTCACAACTCAGATGGGATCCGTGGGAAAGAAACAAGGGGGAAGGACTTTTCCTCGCATAGGATTTTCACTTTCCTGTGTGGTTATGGCTCAAGGACAAAAGACAAGGAAGAGAGGCCAATGGGATCTGTCTTCCTTTAGCCAGCAAAGTAGGAGACCACAAAGGGTCCAGAGACTCTATAATTAATTAAGGTTTCACTCACTGAGAGGATCTTTCCCGCAGTAGCTATTCCTCAAAAATATCTGGGTATGGTTTTCAGTGATAAAGGATTCCAGGATTCTAATTCTTTTAATATACTCTGGAGTATGAGAGAACAGAATTGATGTTTATCGACACTTTTTTTTTTTTTTTTTTTTTTTGAGACGGAGTCTGGCTCTGTCTCCCAGGCTGGAGTGCAGTGGCCGGATCTCAGCTCACTGCAAGCTCCGCCTCCCGGGTTTACGCCATTCTCCTGCCTCAGCCTCCCGAGTAGATGGGACTATAGGCGCCCGCCACCTCGCCCGGCTAGTTTTTTTTTTTTGTATTTTTAGTAGAGACGGGGTTTCACCGTGTTAGCCAGGATGGTCTCGATCTCCTGACCTCGTGATCCGCCCGTCTCGGCCTCCCAAAGTGCTGGAATTACAGGCTTGAGCCACCGCGCCCGGCCCTGTTTATCGACATTTTAAGTAAGAAATGCCATTTAATTAAACACTTTTTGGAAAATCAAATTTGACTGATATCTTGCTCATTTAACTTCACTGTTTTTACTGGCTTGACAAAACAATGCTATTAATAATAGCTGTCACATAAGGCCTATAATCAGCAAAAAAACAAGAAGTGAGGACTCAAATACACATTTTTTCCTCACACTCTTACAGTTAATCTCAATTTCACATTTATTTTATATTTTTAAAAGAAATAAATTTCAAAACAACCTATTCAAAATATTTTATAAACTATTGTAATGCTTTTTATTTATATAGGTTATACATTATTATTTTTAAAGTATTTTAAAGTATGAAGTAAAAGCAAATATATTATTGCATACAATTAAAACAATAATTCCAAGTTATTATTATTTCAATGTAACAGATAAATGAGCTGATACTCGGAGAGGTTTAGCTTGTGTAAGTTCTCAAAGTTAGTAAGTGATGGAATTAGGAAATGAACCCAGGTGCTCTGAGACAAAGTTTTCAATATTTTTTGATTACTCTGCAGTTGACTTTTTGTTATAGGATCAAGGTAGTGAGGAATATTATATCCCAAAATAAAAAATTAAGTTTCTATCAACTAATTTTTAGCAGTAGAATGCAGTCCTCATGTGAAGTATCATGCACGAAATGAATAAAATTGTGTGGGCGAGCATCGACTTGATCCCCTCATCTTGCAGAGGCCTCTGAGAAACTTCGACTAAATCCAAAGGGCTTCCTAGAATGTGGTTTGAAGACATTTAGTGTCTAGCTCTATCTCGTCACCTTTGGGCATACTCATGTGTGGGCAGGACTGCCTATATAGTTTGTGAGGTCCACTGTGAAGTGGAAATGTGGGGCCCCATGTTCGAAAGTATTAAGAATTTCAAGATGATGACAACAGAACCAGGCACGGGTCCTTGTGAATGCAGGGCTCTGTGCAATTGGACAGGTCACATGCCTGTGAAGCTGGCCCTGTGTGTGGACCAGGATTTAGCTTCAAACCCCTTTGCTAAATAGTCTCTAGACCAGGATCTTCATCTTTTCTCAGTGATCCTTGCCTGTCTCTAAATTCATTCTCCTATTCATATGTATATCGGGGAAAAGTTATTGAAAAAGTTAATATTATGTTGTGATAGAGGGGGCAGAAAGGAGAGTTATGTGTTCATGTGCTTGTCTTCTGAGTTTTCTTCTCTGGGGGTCATTTTGGAGAAGAGGGGTAACTGTAAATACCTTGAAAGGACTGTGGCAGGTAGTCATTTTTCCCCTTTATTTGCATTTGTGACTCTGGGAAGAGACTTTCTTATTTCATTCAAGGATAGATCACATCAACCCCGTGCTGCACCAAGTCCAGGCAGGGGGTAATCCTTAACATTTAGTTTTCCCCTGCTTCTCCTGGTTTCTGAGTTGTGTAAACAGACCATATAGTAGCAGAGAGAGGGAGAGTTTGAAGAAGGGGCTAGAGGGATTGCTGGTGTGGGGTAAGAAGGTTCTCTGGCTAGGGCAACTGAGGAAATAACCAATATAGGGCTGAATAGAAGTCATAGCCATGCCTTACAGAAGTCTGTGGGAAAAGCACAAACCCAAATGAGATCAAAACCACCAGAGAGTGCTAATAGGCCCCGACTGAACTAAGTCAAGGAGGTAAGTTACCCCAGCCACAGAATTCAGCTGTGAACACCTTCAGGACCAGCAGTACATGGATGCATGAGTGACACATTGCTTGGGGACAAGGGCTCTGCTTCTTTCCCACTCCTGGAAGCTCTCAGAGGTCATACCTGTCAGCCAAGGCGGGGGTGGGAATAAGCTCTGAGCAAAACATGCTTACTGCGAAGACTATGTGCAAATGGGCTGTTTAAATGATCAGAGTAGATTGTACTTTAGACAGGATTCAACATTCAGTAAGGTTTTCCTGTTGAACATGAGCTGGCATTAGGAAGTTGGTGAGTAGAGTGTGCATAGTGACAGGGTTGAAAGCTTAAATAGTTTAAGACAAAATGAAGTATTTATGTTTTTTTTTGCATATCTGAGTTTTGCCATGAGTTCAATTTGGTGAGTCGGCTACGTATGATTAAGAGAAAAATAAAGCAAACAATTTCAAACTGTCTGCTAAAATTCCATGCACCCCAGGACTCTCTCATGTGGGAAAATCTGGCAAGGAAAGATTTTTCAAGATTTGATATTACTCCCTATATTTATCCGGTGGCACCCTGGTTTTCAAAGTATAATTTTCTGACCTCTCTTCTTGCGAAATATAACACATAAGACAGCAAAGTGCGTAAAACAGTGCCAGGTTTTTCATGTTTTCTTCCTAGCAGTGCCCTAGAAAACTGAGCCTGCCAAGAACAATGTCAGAAACATCAATTGACTACAGTGATAACAACATACCCAGAAGGCAGGTTGTCTGACAATAAAGTTGCCAAAAAAGAAATTGCTGTACCTGTGGAGACCTTTAGTAGTTCCACGGAGGTGGTCCATAACCAGTAATAAAGGCAGCACAGAGCAGCCAGATGTTCTTTTTTAACCCGTTGGGAGCTTCCTGAGGATTCTCAGCCATTTGGCTTTGCTGGGTCATCAGGAAAGATACAAGTCTTATCTATAGAACAATGAACATTTTAGTAAGAAAGCAACGACAGCCATGAAGCACTTCCTTCCTCAGCCCATCTTTAAATTTCATGTTGGTCAATGATTGCAACTCAATCTTATCTTCTGGTTAATTGGCTACCACATATAATTGCATAAGTAGAAAACAGCTAAGCATAAGTAGGAGAGCAGTTGGTGGGTCTCCCTTCGTGTAGTAGTTTTGCATTTATGCTAGGTCGCTTTTCTCCATCTTTTCTAACCAACGCTTGAGTGCAGCAAAATGGCCAACCACATAAGCAGTAGTAGGAGAGTCTAAGCTTGAATATTTCAGAGCTTAACTGTAAAATGAGTGTATAGTTTCTGCATGGGCTAGGACATTTCAAGTCATAGATTACATCTGTGTCCAGGGGACTTGCCAAAGTATTCTCATCAGGCTGGCTGGAGAAAGGCTGAAAGCATGGAAGGCAAGAATAGAGATGAGATGTAAAGGCCCTGAGACAGAGGATAAATGTGAGATAGATGTGAGACCCTGTCCAGATCTTCAGAGTGATGCTGACTTGTAGAGTTTTTTTTCTTTTCCTTTATCTTTGAAGTCTACTTGTATAAGAGAGGGAATGCGGAGAAAATGGCATAGACTTCATGATCTTATCACCTAGTAAAGTATCAAGATCTGTGTGTGTTCAAGTGTGCTATGCATTTGCAAATAACCCAGGGCTTGATCTGTTATTGTACTGATGATGCAGTAGTTTTTCCTACCAGACAGCCTGTATAAGCTCATTTTAGGCAGAAATGTGATGTCAGTTAGGGCACTAACAGGATGGCACGTGCAAACTAGGATTGTTCAAGGAGGGTCAAATAAAGGAAATGTTCAGAAAAGGGCGGGCAAGGTGAAAGAAGACTGGAGGGGGTGGTGTAGCATCCTGGGATAAATAGAGGGGCTTTTACCACCCTGAGCTCAAAGAAAGCCTGAGGAAGAGAATCCTGCAGAGGGGCTTAGTGACCCCTCACAGACACCAGACAGAGGAGGGTGGGCCAAAGCGGGAGACACAGTGCTCTTTTCCCTTCTTTGGCTCTTCTGCCAGGTGTCTCCATGGGCAGAGTTCAATAGGAACCCAGAGGGCTCAGGAGTCCCGAGTACCTCACTGAGCTAAGAGCAGGGTCGAGAAGGGCTGAGAGTGGATCTAGGAGTAGCAAACTGAGGATTCCTAGCATAGCTATGTCACACTTTTTCTTTTAAATCCATAGCACCTGGCTTGATGGGCATCAGCAACCAGCTGTTTGATTAAGAGAATGCTCTTGGCAGCTCAGGGTCCCTTCTTCCTTATCTGTATAGTAGTGATGCACTGGCCTGCTTCTAGTCCCCACGAGAAAGGAGTGGTTTATATCTGTTTGAGGTGCCCTAAAAGAACCTGACTACAGGAATGATTTTAAAACTAATTTAAATCAAAGCAATAATAGATTCCTGAAAGCTCTGATCAAGAGTCCTAAATAAATTCACCTTCTGTATTTGCCAGTACATGTCTATGTCCTAAACTTTATGGACCAACTCCAGCATCCCGGAGTTTACATCCCTCCTTGATCAATCTTCAGTAAGGAATTTACTTCTCTAATATACTTCCCAACATCAGGCAGGTCCCAGAATGACCATCAAACAGAGGCAATGTGAACAGCTGGGAGTATCTGATGGTAGTAAACACAGATGTATCTGCCAGGACATTAACTGCTTAGCAGGTTGATGTAACTGACTTCCTCATGTTCAACAAAGCTTTGTAGTCCCTGAGATGCTACTGCCTGGGTATAATGGTTGCCGTGTTCCCCATCCACTCTTTGGAGAAAGTGTTTCTACAGCATTTGATGCAGTACTTCAGCTCAGTGTTAATTATGAGATCAGCTCAAGGCCTGTGATTTAGAGGCTGGGCTCCGAATCCTTTCAGTAATTCAGTTCCCATAAGTCTGTGTTATTGGCTCCTGAATGCACTTGCTTAAGCTAATTAAAAAATAAGCTAAAGAAATTCATTTCTTATGCAAAATTAAATCTGGTATACATACTGAATATTGCACCTTGTCATGTTCATTTCTAGCTCAATTCTGCCTTTTACTGCACACTTTGCAGCTTGAGAATTCCCATTTAAAGCAAATGTTTGGATTTTGAAGAAACAGATTTGGCCCTTTTGAAAATGTTTGACTATGAAACAACTTTGATATAAAGTATCAAAGTAAAAAAATACTCTTAATGTTTCTTTTGTGGCATTATCAGTCAACCGACATCATTATGAGGCTGATGTATTGATAGTCTCATGGTGAAATGGAAATCATCCTTCAAATAACGTGTCCTTTGCCTTAGAAAATGGCACTGGTGGACCTGATAGGCATGAGATATCAGCATTGATAACTTGATGAATGAGGACTGTGATCTCTAACCTGTCCTCCCCAGTCTACCTAATACCAATGTCATGGATATATCTGCAGTGCAGGTTGATAAAATTAAGAGCAGGCTTTTGCAAGAAACAAAGCTTCATTAGCTTTTTAATACAATCAAACAAATACGTAAAACAAACAAAAAAGCCATCCAGTTTCAGCCTAATATGCCTTGCGTCTGTTTATATGTAGGATTCCAGATCTGATGAAGAAAAATCTTAGGGCATGGTCTATCCCTAACATCTGTAATCTGAACCAACTGTCTTGTGAATACATTCTTCAGACGGGGGGGGTAGGCTGATCAGTGAAATACATCACTGCTCCAGAAAATTTTCTGAATAGCTTCAAGTGACTGTTGGTGGGTGAAGAGTGCCACTGCCATATAAAGCACTTGGCAAAGACCTTGAACAACTTGAGCACTATTTTCTACTGGAGAATTGCTACAGTTGGGAAGGCAAGTTGGTTTTATCTCTTGGCCATTCTGATTATTCAAAGCAGTTATCTGGAGCAATGTTCTGACAAGGATTCTCAGATAAGCCCCAGGTTCATGGAAAGAGGGAGAGTTGGCTTGGTGGCGCTGAAGGTTGGAATATTCCATCATCCTTTCATCTGTCAGCCTTTACTCTGCTTTCCAGGCACTGAGGTGAGCCAGTGTGTCTTAAAATGTAACTGTGTGCTTCACAGACTGCGTATGTGATGATTTTATTACAATGATTGTTTATGTATAATGTATGTGTCTATGTAATTGATTTATACAGTTAAATTTAACAAGCACATAAAAATCTGAAGGAATTCACAGGATTTGGCTAAGTACAGTAAACGACTTAATGTCTATTTAAAGAAAAATATCTAAGTTCATAGGAGAGGTGATAAATAACTGTGGCAAAAATCCTACAGTTAGAAAGTAGTTCTAGCAAAAGCAATTGCGGTTTTTGCTATTACTTTCGATGGCAAAACCGCAATTAATTTTGCACCAACCTAATAAGTTACTCTAGGAAAATTATGTTAAATTATAGGGATGCAGAGATAAATATACACTGGTCTCTACCGTTGAAAAACCTGCATTCTTTTTCTTGTTCTTCTTGGATTTCATCCAAGTTTCATTCTCACATTAGTGTCAGCTATGGTTTTGAGATGAGTCAGCTTAATCAACGACTGATTTTCTTTGGATGTGAATGATATGCTAGCTCTTTAAATCCTGAATGTTGTGAGTACCTTGGAAGAGAAGCAAGATAACTTCTGCACCTCATCCAAGAATCAATTTACTTGGGGGATTTGTCATCAGTCCCCAGAGAAGTGAGTCACAGCAGCTACAGTCTTAGGGCACTTTAAGCAGGCCACAGTGATAAGTTACTAATATACACTGGACATTTTAGCTATTTACCTATTTACTAGTTTTGGAATACTTAAGTTAACCCATCAAGGTACTCCTCCCATTGGGGAAAGTAAATTAAGATCAGAAGTTTGGGACGAAGTGGTGGCTTATGCCTGTAATCCTACCACTTTGGGATGCCGAGGCAGGAGAATTACTTGAGTCCAGGAACTCAAGGCCAGCCTAGGCAACAGAGCAAGACCCTGTCTCTAAAAAATAAAAATAAAAAAATTAGCCGGCCATGGTGGTATATATGCTTGTAGTCCCAGCTACTCAGCAGGCTGAGGTGGGAGGTGGAACCTGGGAGGTGGAGGTTGCAGTGAGCCGTGATAGCACTGCTACACTTCAGCCTGAGTGATAGAGTGAGATCCTGTCTCTGAAAAAAGGAAAAAAAGAAAAAAAGATAGGTGCTTCCTTGGTGATTAATGTGTCAAAACCAAAGGAATGGAATGATTTTCAAGTTTGGTTCCAAAACCTCTTTTAGAAGTCAATCAGTTGTTTAATTTGAAATTCGCATTCTCTCTCTTTATATATAAGTAATTTTTTTCTCTCCTACCAACTGGAGTTTATGATATACTTATTTACTCAAGTTAAACTAAAAACTAATTCCTTCTTTTTTGGGAAGGAAATATAGTTGTACATAGAGATTCTAACCTCTATTGTTTACTCTGTCAAAGTAATTCTTTAAAAATAATAGTAGTTAGCAATGGTGATGTGCTTAAACGATAAGATTTAAGTCAATTTCAGCTGCTCCTCCAGACCTTGGCTATTGTGGGTGTTCTGGTACAAAAGGGAAGGTATGTGGTCCATAGGTAGAGGCTGGTGAAAAGATGGGCTGGGATGCTACTAATGAGACCAGTGTGGAGGAGGGGATGGAGGGGCAGTTTTAGTGCAGGGACAGTGCTGAAGGTCCAAGCCCCAACCCTTCTTTGATCTCTTAGAAGCCAGCAATTGGGTGGGAGATAAGGATGCAAAAGATGCTGACCTAGGCATTAAGAGGTCATCTTGAAAGGAAAAACAAAGAGGCAGGATATCCTAGTGAAGGAAATCTGGGCCAAGACATCAGTTCCTGGGGCTAAAGATATGCTCAGTCTTTAAACACAAAAGTAAGTACTTTCCCCTTCACTCCAAAACGTACGACATATTCTTCAACATAAGGGCAAGAGTAATGTGTATAACACATTAGTTAGGTTGGTACAAAAGTAATTGTGGTCTTTGCCATTAAAAGTAATGGCAAAAAATACAATTACTTTTGCACCAACCCAATACATATTAGAGTTCCCAAAAAGTTATTTTCTTTTTTTATTATTGCTACATCAATTTTTAAAATATATATGTATATATATATATATAAATATATAAATGATTTTCCAAAAATGCATATGCTTAGTTTGACTTTTAGGTATTCCATAATGCTAATCTGTAAGTATTTGGGATAGTTGTGAGCATTCAGAATTCAGGTGATTCAGCTCTGTGAGGACAAGGTCTGCCCACTGGTCATCACGGCATGCCAGTCTGGCACGGTGTTCTCAGCATTGATGGAACTAATAAATATGTGTGGATGGACAGATTGACAGATGAAATAGATCTTGTATAGAGAACTTTTGCTGAGTCATATCTGTTGGGTTCAGAGTGGAGTTGGAAGGGTATGTGCTGTCCAATTCACTGCTAGGGCCAGAAGGTCAGTAATGCATCCTATTTTCCATAGCTTTTGATATTTTTAGATTTCCCACTTCAGCAATATCTGTATTATTTTCTGATATCAGTCTCTAATTGCCAGGTGGTTATCTTTTCTTAAATTAATTTTAATTGGGTTGTGTCTGGTATTTACTTTCTCTTTTGCCTATTTCTCTTCCCAGTTACTTGGCTGGCTCTATGAGGAAGGCAGATATGGCTAATTTATGGCTGTGTCACCAGAGCCTGATCCAGAGTAGATGGCCAATATATATTTGTTGCATAAATGGATAGTCGCTGTCTCCTTACTTCTTTTCTCTTTTTTTCTTGATCAGAGCTCTCTAAATAAGGAGACCATAAAGTTTGTCATTGAAACCAGGACTTAACTTTACAGTGAAAGGAGGTGCTATTGACTGTTCTGCCAGGATAAGGGCATAATCTGGGATTCTTCCACCCAAACTGCGGGATATCATCATTTATCACTAAAAAATTTTTTTTTTTTTTTTTTTTTTTTTCTTTTTTTTTTTTTGTTTTTTTTTTTTTTTTTTTTTTTTTTTAACCCCTGGGGCTTTCTTAAAGATTGATGGAAATGAACAAACCAATTTTAGATAATAGGTATTAGGGATCTTGCAGATTTTGTTCTTGCCTTTATAGCAAATAGCTAATGCGTTGTTAATGATGCTTGCGTGTCTCCTCAGACCTCTGTAACAAGTTCTTTCTCTGGTAATTTATTCCTGGTTTTGCTAGTTTGTTTTCATTGCTCTTAAGGATTCCTTGTTATTAGAACTGGCTTTCTGGATGACTTAGAATTTCCTGATTCTAACAATTTTGCTACCTGGTTCTCATTTCCTCAT
This sequence comes from Colobus angolensis palliatus, assembly GCF_000951035.1. Taxonomy (NCBI): domain Eukaryota; kingdom Metazoa; phylum Chordata; class Mammalia; order Primates; family Cercopithecidae; genus Colobus; species Colobus angolensis. The sequence continues at coordinate 931,333 of NW_012119644.1, read as the reverse complement.
CATCCTGCCTACTTATTGTTGACTTTCTGTCCCAGGCTCTAGTCTGAGTTTATTGTTTAGCTTCTGCCATTCCCTCCAGCTCCTTTCTGGAGCTTCTGCTGGTAACTTCAGCCTGCTCTTAACAAGCACCAGACATCATCAATGTAGATGAGTCAGCCTGCATTTTGGTTGTCACTCTCACCCTTCAGAAGTGACATGAAGGCCTCCTAGCTGCCCTTCCTGTCTTATGCCTGCACTTAATCTGGACTTGAACTTAGAGATCCTCACCCTAGTCTTCAAAAGGAATGCAGCCCACTACTTATCAGGTAAAGTGGCTTTCTTTATCTTTGCTACATATTGTGTAGCGGAAACAGGAAAAAAAATTCCACTGTATTCCACAGTATGGATTATTGGGGAAATTTGTAAGCAAGGATCATGAAGAAGAGAAAAGCCCTGCAGTCTCCTCCCTCTCAGCTGTTTATCAAGTGCTTTAGATAGCCCAGGCAGTCTGCTGGGTGCACAGTGACTTACTCCAGTTGTTATCCATCCTTACAGGATAGGCATGAGAGTATCATTATCAGTGTGGGTACAAAAAGAGTATGATTGTGCCAGGCAGTTTGAGTTTACATCAGAGCGGTTTACAGGAGTTGTCTGGGAGAGCTAGCTTCTAGACCTAGGGATCTCTGTGGCCATGAGAAGTTGCCATCAATCCTGCTGGGAGGTGGAGTCCCTTGGGTCTTGGGATGTTGAGTTGTGAGCACTGCTTAAAACAAAACAAAATAAAACAAACTAAAACAAAACAGCTGTAGATGCTGTGTTATTCACATTCTACTTCCATCATGCTATTCATAGAATCAGTCAACATGACTACAACTCATCAGTGTCAAATACAAATGCAAGTAAACCTAAATGATTTCAATCTGAAAATCACATTCAGGAGATAGATCTTCTTATTGTTTTATTGAAAGGAAACGCCATTGCTTTCTTGATTCTCTTTTAATGGAGGTGGTGATAAAAGTAAAATGGAAATGAAAGATGCTAAATGGCTTAGAGGTACCTTACTCAATGACAAAAAACAAGACATATAAATAGAAATATTAATCAATGCTCTCAGCTTAGTTCAGGTACTAAGCTGTGTAATACATCCCACAGCTTAATTATTATTTTTATGGACATAGTGGCCCAGTGTACCCCAGGCAATTGCATCAATAAAATCTTCTGCTTGAGTGGGTTCAGCACAGGGCTGTGCTACTTTTCTGCCAGGAGAACAGCTTTGGATTTGTGTTTGATTCATGCTAACAGTTTGAGCAGTGTGTCTTGGATCTTCTTTGTTTCAAACACACAGTTGAAGATACCTGCATTCAGTCTCAAGTAGGACCTTAGTTTTGTTCTGGAGATGTACCTGTTCACAAGAACAACAAAAAAAGAGGAGTCAATTGACTGAGCCATGTGATGCTACATAAAATCAAACTTGCTGCAAGAATAAATTGCCTGAAACAAATGCTTTCATCAGAAATGTCACTACTGAACAAGAAATAAAAAGAGATTTTTTTTTTCTCTTGGCAGAGAATAGCAGATTACAAAGATATTTTTGTATCCTGATATTAAATTTTAAATACATGTTTTTTACAGAGAATTAACATTTGTTTAGGGCACATAAAGAAAGCAGATCAAGATCTCTCTCTTCTGGCAATGGATCTTTACAAAAATAACTTACTTTAATGTAGCCATACTTTGGAGGAAAAAAAAATTATGGGGCAATCATGCTAGAGAGTTTCTTTTCTCCTCTGGGTTGTCATATTATAATATTACTAATTATATTTTAGTCTCCTACTTGGTGAGGTTGGCTACTTCAGGTTCCAAACACGATAAAGTAAATGTTCATAGGTCTTCAAGAACTCAAGAAGACTAGAGAAACCCAAGGAACTCTGACCTCAATCTTCTGTAAAACATTCTTTCTATGTACACCGCAAAGACATGGTCATATTTATTTCCCTGAAACAGAATTCTGGCTGTAATTTCCAGGTTCAAAATACCATCTCAACTATGGAAACAAGTTTGAAGCAAAATTTTATCCCTACATTCAGTATTGTTTTACCATTTCCTTTCTATAAATGTTTAATCAAATTTATTCTGAGAGACAGAAGATTTTGATTTTCATCCCTCCGGCTTTTCTCTGATATGTGTTTCTACACTGTGTGGTTTCAGCAGATGCGATTTTAAAAATATAATATCAAGTGAACTATACATGAAAGAATTTTACAAAGAAATGCAGTGGTAATCTTGTGCCAGAGCCATATCTGTGAAAAATGTTCAACCGTACAAATGTTAACTCTGAAAAGATTTTAAATATTGGGATGTTTTGTCTATACTGTGCTAACCAGCCCCATGTTTTGAGTATATGGCTATTCACCCTGTGTAGACAAAGCAGATGGATAATTGGCAGCATCATACATTTTCCTTTAATCCAGATATTCTGCCATCCTGTTGGCAACACTTTTCACCAGCATTTAACAGTTGATACTGGATATAAACTTTAGAGCAATATAGCTACATTTGGTAGTTTTCCCTGAAAAACTCCTGACTTTTTTTTTTTTTTTTGGAAAAAGGGTCTCACTCTGTGGCTCAGGCTGGAGTGCAGTGGCGTGATCATGGCTCACTGCAGCCTCAACCTCCCGGGCTCAAGTGATTCTCCTACTTCAGCCTCCCAAGTAGCTGGGATTACAGGTGCACACCGATACACTGAGCTAATTTTGTATTTTTTGTAGGAATGGAGTTTTGCCATGTTGCCCAGGCTGGTCTTGACCTCCTGAGCACAAGCAATCCACCCACCTTGGCCTCCCAAAGTACTGGGATTACAGGCATGAGCCACCACACCTGGTTCTGATTTTTAAACTTCCTGAATATTTACCCATTATTATTCTGAATGAGTAACTATTCTGACATTGTTGAGTAGCTTACTATGTACTGCTAATATGCTGTTAATAGAGAAAGCAAGCTGTAATGCACATACATACATACGTGGGCCTACACAGAACATTGTGGGTTTTTTCATTTCATATATAAATCTTATTCCATTAATTGGCTTATGTATTGATAACTGATGAGTCTTTGACATGTAAATAAATAAATAGGAAAATACATACATACATCACCTAAAATTTCACTCAGATACAATTTAATTTTGAGTGTTCTTTTTGGAGTATACAAAAAATATCCCATACCTCAGGCTTATTTGAAATGTATTATTTGTTAGGTGGCAGTATGTTCATATAATTCTCAAATTCTGAAGAATTATAGCTTGAGAGATTCTTCTTCCACAGTAATGACATGCATCACTTACAGCAGGAATTTTAAACTAAGTGTATTTCATTGCATTTCTTCAGAAGCTCCAACTTAAAATATTATTGTGACAGTAAATATCTTTGCTTCAAGAATCCTGCATGAAATGTAAGAGCTTTTAACATGGAATAAATAAATGCATTGTTCTCTGAGATTAGGTCAGTGTCTTTGAAATATACTGTGTTAGAATGTTAATTGAGTTTGACATAAGCATGGATATAAAATGCATCGTGCCACTCAGCTTACCAGCAGTGAAACTGATTACCAATTCTAATCGTTGTCTGCATGGTGACAGCATACTGAGATGGAGATGTTGAATATTTTAGTTTGTGATATTATCATGGTTGTTTAAAGTACTGACTACGTGTTTTGAAATCAATAGAAGTAATTGGTATGCATGTAGGAACTAGCAGGCTGAGCACATCATTTATTTATAGAGTCTTTTGATGTAACTCTATGGGGGAAAAAGTTAATAAAACATGGCTCAAAGATAAATTTACACTCACCACTATAATGTGACATACAGCACAAATTATTGTACCAAAAAAACTCTGTTTTCTGGTGAGGCATGTTCTTTATCCGTTTTTAAGTCATTTTGCCAAGGCAACAAGGAAAGGACTGGAGGGAATAAGAGGTATACAGGTATTATTAATTATTTTAAATTTTTCTGAAGCAACTTGTACAATTAAAATCCATGCGCCAACAGAGAGAAATCATGGGTATGATATAGCCTTCCTATTTTCTCACATAAAACAGGTTATGTTCTCAAAGGATGGGTGACTTGTTCACCAACAAGTAGGTATTAGAAGCTGAGAAGGACTAGCAATATATTTGGGAACCAACATGGTGGCCTCCTTTGAAAGGCCGGATGTACAGGAAGATCCTTCTGTACACACTCCTCTGCAGGGAGGACACTGACAAGCTCAGTCTGTTTTCAAAAAGGAGAACGGTGTATTTTACAACAATATTGACTCAATGTCTAATTGTGGTCAGAGAACTGCTAACTCCCAACTTGATTTGCCCCAGGCAGAATCAAATCTTAAAACAATAAGCTGGAGAAATATTAAACTGCTGACAAGATGAAAAATGTGTTGAGAGTGGTGATGTGGGTAGAGGTGGAAAGAGCATGAAGGAGCAAGGATGCTATACACACACAATTATCTACGTCATGTGACAGCCTGTCTCTAGTGTGTATACACTTGCTCATAATCATTGGAGGCCAAATAAAGCAATGGTTAGGGGACTGGCCCGAAAATCAAAAGAGCTGGGTTTTGACTTTTTTTTTAACTGACGGCTGTGCAATTGTGCAATCTTAGGTAGGGATTTTAATCCTTCTGGGCCTTCTTTTCTTTATCTTGAACTGGATAGTTTCTCACTCTCCTTTTAAGTCCATGGTTTCACAATGTCTTCTCTTAGGAATGTTTTTGAAAGGGGAAATTTTAGGTCTAAAAAGTAGAAAAAAATTCATTAGATCTTTTATGAAGGAGCTATTTTTGTGAGTGAGTACAGTTTTTCATCAAATTTTGCCATTAATATTTTGTTATCAATATTTATTAACCCCAATTATCTTTCTTCATATGGGGACCTGTATTCTAGTTGGTGGATTTTCATAGGTGTAAAAATATCTTTTATTTATGTATTTTCCCTAGAGGGCACTTTGAAAATTTATTTTGGACCAGGTGCAGTGGCTCATGCCTGTAATACTAGCACTTTGGGAGGCCAAGGCGGGTGGATCACCTGAGGTCAGGAGTTAGAGACCAGCCTGGCCAACATGGCAAAATCCTGTCTCTGCTAAAAGTACAAAAATTAGCCGGGTATGGTGGTACATGCCTGTAATCCCAGCTACTTGAGAGGCTGAGGAAGGAGAATCATTTGAACCTGGGAGGTGGAGGTTGCAGTGAGGCGAGATCGCGCCACTGCACTCTAGCCTACGCGGCCGGAGCGACACTCCATCTCAAAAAAAAAAAAAAAAAAAAAAAAGGAAAAGAAAATTTATTTTGAACAATAAGCACTGTTGGTGGATGGTTGATAAGACATGACGCGACTGGCTTAGACCCAATGACGATGAAGGAAATAGGACACAGAAATATGTAACTAGGTACATCAAGAACTTCTTTTTATGGTATTACGTCCCCCTCTAAAGCAGTAAACCCACAGCTCAAGACTCCTAAGATTGGTTATTTATTCACTCCTTCTGGGCTCCATTGACCAAAGAACTGTTGAGTATGTTTTTCTGTGAGTAATGAAGAAAGTAACGGGCAGCTGAGTCTACTCATTTGTATTCACGTTTGGTATAAATCCTTTCTACTGCTCATTGCTGTTGGTTGTATATCTATGGAAGAGCAACAGTGAACAAAATCTGAGTCTTGGTTCTTGCATTATTTATCTAAAGCTATGTAGAAAAATACTGTGTCTAAATAATAATTTGCACAGAGCCTACCTGGGATGACTTGTCTCTGGTTGAAGAGGGGTTGGCTAGGCTTATACATACATTTGCAGTCCTACCAGCTACAGTAGCTGGTAACTGACTGGTCCCAGATGGCCTCACTTGTATGTTTGGCAGTTGTTAAAGCTGTTTTCCAGAATGAATCTACTCTTTTCTACATGGCTTCTCTAGAAGGTTAGCATGGACTTCCTCACATGGCCACTAGATTTTAAGGAGATGAGAGCAGAAATTATTAAGACATTCTAAGACCCAAGCATAAATTGCGCAATGTCACTTCTGCCACATACTGTTAATGAATGTAAATCACAAAGATAGCCCAGGTCCAATTGGTGGGAAAGGAGGCTCTATCTCTCAGTGGGATGAGCTGTATAGTCTCTTTGCCTTGTGTGGACTTTACCTACCCAGCTCCAATGTTAATGCTATATACTTCAGGTATTTATTGTGGCAGCACTCGACTTCTGATTACAATTTCTGTGTAAGGAGTCTGTTGTGATATAAAGAAATACCCAAAGACTTAGTGGGAAAATATAATATTCACTTATTTTGGTTATAATTTATTGACCATTGAGAAGGCCTA
>NW_012119644.1:922405-924303 GCF_000951035.1 Colobus angolensis palliatus | reverse complement strand
TGTTTTCAGACGGAGTCTCACTCTGTCACACAAGCTGGAGTGCAGTGGCACACTGCAACCTCCACCTCCTGGGTTCATGCCATTCTCCTGCTTCAGCCTCCAAGTAGCTGGGACTATAGGCACCCACCACCATGCCTGGCTAATTGTTTTGTATTTTTACTAGAGACGGGGTTTCACCGTGTTAGCCAGGATGATCTTGATCTCCTGACCTCGTGATCCACCTGCCTCAGCCTCCCAAAGTGCTGAGATTTCAGGCATGAGCCACCGTGCCCGACCGATTTCTGTTCCTTTTAGTAGATAGCCAGCAATGGGATTGTTGGGTATAATAGTAGTTTTATTTTTACTTCTTTGAGAAATCTCCTTACTGTTTTCTGTAGAGGTATTACTAATTAACATTCCTACCAACAGTGTATAAGCATACCATTTTCTCAGTATCCACACCAGCATCTGTTGTGTTTTGACTTTTTGATAATAGTCATTCTGACTGGTGTAAGATGATATCTAATTTCTCTGATGATTAGTGATGTTGAGCCTTTTAAATATTTGCTGGCTACTTCTATGTCGTATGAGAAATGTCTTTCTCAGTCTTCCTCTCAGAAATTCTGTCCATGCTCTTTGCCCGCTTTTTAATAGGGTTTTTTTTTTTTCTTGTTGAGTTGTTTGAGTTTGTTGTAGATTCTGGCCATTAACCCTTGGTTGGAGCCTAATTTGCAAATATTTTCTCCCATTCTGTAGATTATCCATTTATTCTGTTACTTATTTAGCTGTGCAGAACTTTTAAAAATTTAATTATGTCCTATTTGTCTGTTGTTGTTTTTTGTTGCATTTGCTTTGGGGGTCTTAGTCATAAATTATTTGTCTAGGCCAGAAGAGTTCTTCTTAGGACTTTTATAGTCTCGGGTTTTAAAATTTAAATCTTTAATCCATCTTGAGTTAATTTTTTGTATATAGTGAGAAATAGGGGTCCAGTTTCATTCTTCTGCATGTGGCTAGCCAATTTTCCCCACTGTTTATTTTTGTTGACTTTGTCAAAGATCAGTTCATTGGAAGTATATGGCTTTACTTCTAGGTTCTCTATTCTGTTCCATTCACCTATGTGTTTATTTTTGTACTAGTACCATGCTGTTTTAGTTATTATAGCCTTGTACTGTAATTTGAGATTGGGTACTGTGATGCCTCTGGATTCATTCTTTTTGCTTAGAATTGCTTTGGCTATTGGGCTTTTTTTTGTGTGGTTTTTTTTTTGTTGTTGTTCCATATGAACTCTAGGATTGTTTTTTCTAATTCTGTGAAGAATAGCATTGGCAGTTTGATAGAAATTGCATTGAATCTGTAGATTTCTTTGGGCAGTATGATCATTTAAGAAATATTGACTCTTCTGATTCATGAGCATGGGATGTGTTCCCATCTGTTTGTGTCATTTATAATTTATTTCATCAGTGTTTTGTAGCTCTCCTTGTAGAGATCACTTACCTCTCTGGTTGAATTTATTTCTAGACATTTTATTTTTATCTTGAGTTCCTGATTTGGTTCTCAGCTTGAAAATTATTTGTGTATAGAAATGAGTAGCTAGATTTCAAGAGCACAACAATTGAAAAAAAAGTTTTCGAGTTTTCATATCTAGCTTACAGACATGTGTAGAGAGTAAATTAATGACTAAACCCTAGAAAAGAAATTGTGTGATGGTAGGGAGAGAATAAATAATATAAAAGGACAACAAGGCGAATGTCTCAGAAATTATATGCATCACATGAATGTTATTTTGACAATTCAAACCTAAACACCCAGTTGATGAAATGATACACAGCTTATTATTAGAATTGCATTTAAAATATTGGTGGATATTTTTATGTTGTAGTTAAATTAAGATCAGAAAGTTTGACCACAAAACCTAAATA
>NW_012119644.1:900889-921485 GCF_000951035.1 Colobus angolensis palliatus | reverse complement strand
CAAGTCTGGCTAATTTTTGTATTTTTAGTAGAGACAGGGTTTCACCATGCTGGCCAGGCTGGTCTTGAACTCCTGACCCCAGGTGATCCACCCATCTCAGCCTCCCAAAGTGCTGGGAATAGAGGCATGAGCCACTGCACCCGGCTGGAATTCTTATGATTAGGGGAGTATGGGAAGTCCTAACCTAGGTAATACGTTTGAGATTCATGGAGTACATATCTTTATATTCTCCCATCACATATAACAAAGAGTCTTGCCAATATTTTAGGAATGCTTGCGGTTATTAAAAACAACCTCATTAATACTTGTGAGTATATAGTAAACACTCATAAATACACATCTCTATAAGTCTATATATACTATATATACTCACAAGATTATGTTGCTCTCCAGGGAAATATATCAGAAATTTAAACCACTGCAAGATTCTAATGGCAGTTTGCCCAATTTAGAAAGAAAAAAGGCTATTTGGAATAAAAATAGGTTTTACAAAAGAATTTCAAAAATGTGATGCTATATCCTCTCAAAGTCATTGTACCTATATTAAACATATAAGGAGATACATTGTGTATATAACATTTCCCCCATTTGTACCATGACTTAGACTTCCATGAAGATTAATTTGAAATGTGAATTTTGATTACTTGCTTTGCACTGAAATTCACTTTGCAAAACTTGAGCAGGTTGAAGCACAAGTAAATATAATGAACTACAACACAAGAATTGTCTTATGATTTTAATAAAAATTACACAAATATATTATTTGAATAATACCAAGTAGTCAATCAAAATATCTACCTATATCAAAAAATACATTACAGTATTAATTTGCTGAACAATTCTGTTGACAGGTGAACTGTTTGCAGATTTAAGAAAAAATGCACACACATACACACACACACACACACACACACACCCTCACACGCAAATGCTCCTTGACTTACAATGAAGTTAAATCCTGATAAAGCCATTGTAAGCTGACAATATCAAGTTGAAATACATTTATTTAATATACCCAAACTACCAAACAGTATAGCTTAACCTGGCCTAATTTCAATAGGCTCAGAGCAGCTACATTAGAGTATAGTTGAACAGAATCATTTAACAGAAGCCTACTTTATAATAGAATTTGAATAACTCATTTAATTTATCAAATATTATACTGAAAGTGAAAAAAAGAATGGTTGTATGGGTACTTGAGGTATGGCTTCTACTGAGCATATATCACCTACTTACCATTGTAAAGTTGAAAAATTGTAAGTCAAACATCGTTAAGTCAGTGACTCTCTCTCTCTCTCTCTGTGTGTGTGTGTGTGTGTGTGTGTGTGTGTGTATTACCTGCTTGCAAGAACTAGCTAATAGTCTAACTCAGGGGTTGGCAAACTTCTGAAAATAGTCATATAATAAATATTTTAGGTTTTGTTGGCCACAAAGTCTGTCACAACCACTCTACTCTACCATTGTAGCCGGAAAGCTGCTACAGTCAATATGTAAACAAACAAATGTGTATTCCAATAAAATTTTATTTATAAAACAGGCATTCAGCTGGATTTGGCTCACAGGCCATAGTTTGCCAATCTCTGATCTAATGGGGTAAAAAAATTATAAAGTACCAGATAAAGCTTACATAATATCTGTCTTGTAAGTTTGCTCTCCTGCCTGTCTGTACATGCCATTTCTCAGATCAAAAGGTAGAAGTCACTTTCCTTCTCTTTGAATTCTGCCTTATAACTGAATGTGACCAAGAGAATAGCAATTTTAGAAGAAGAAATGATGTTCTGAGACCTTGAAGTCCAGGCTTTAAGAAGACTGGAAGTTTCTACTTTTGGCCTTTTGGAACGCAGTCATCATGCTGTGAGGATCCCAGATCATATGGAAAGACCATGTAGAGGAGAACAGGGGTGTTCCAGTTGGCAGCCCTAGCTAAGCTCCTAGTGGACAGCCAGAACCAACTGTAAGCCATTTTGGACATTTTGGATGTCCAACTTGAACGGCCCCAGTGACTGCAGCCCCAGGGAGTATCACATGGAGCAGAAGAACTGACTGATCCTAGCCAACTTGCAGTGTCGTGAGAAATAGTATAGTCATTGTTTTAAGTAACTACATTTTGGCGTGGCTTGTAATACAGTAGTAGATACTTAAAACATCTCATTATTGGCAATTATTTGTGTCCAGTTATTTATGCCTACCAGTGACTTGGAATCATAACTACAAGAACAAACTAGTAGTATTAGTGAATCACTAAACACCTCATGAACTTTTGTCCTCAAATTTCCTAGTCTCAGTCATATTATTCAAAATTCCATTCTGGATATCTTGTATAACACATTCCGGCCGGGCACGGTGGCTCAAGCCTGTAATCCCAGCACTTTGGGAGGCCGAGGCGGGCGGATCACGAGGTCAGGAGATCGAGACCATCCTGGCTAACACGGTGAAACCCTGTCTCTACTAAAAATACAAAAAACTAGCCGGGCGAGGTAGCGGGCGCCTGTAGTCCCAGCTACTCCGGAGGCTGAGGCAGGAGAATGGCGTAAACCTGGGAGGCGGAGCTTGCAGTGAGCTGAGATCCGGCCACCGCACTCCAGCCCGGGTGACAGAGCAAGACTCCGTCTCAAAAAAAAAAAAAAAAAAAAACACACATTCCAGGAATATGTGTAATATATTCCAATATTATCTGAATGTATAACTGGAGGATTGTTTAGGAAACTAAGATTACACCTTTTTTAAAAGTTGGAAATTCAGAGAATCTATGATCTGATATGTCTGGGTCTCTCCCCATCTGCAGAAGACACAAATGAAAGCTAGAGAATCTGAAATTATCCTCCTCTCTCTTACATCAAGAAGCCTAGAAAGTATAATAAAAAGACACTAATAATTAAAAATTTTGTTTGTGATAAAAAAGATAAAACATATTTATTACAGGCTTACTATGTCCTGGGTGTGATTCAAGGATTTACCTGGAATGTCTCATTTAATTCTCCCAACAATCTTGAGAGATATTATATGCCCATTTTTCTGACGAGGAACTCAAAACTTGGTCATTGTATACAACTATAATGAACACAGCCCAAGATTCAAAACTTGACTGTTTTTTTTTCCCCCAGAATACAGATATGCATTAGTCCATTTTCACACTGCTATAAAGATACTACCTGAAACTGGGAAATTTATTTTTTTAAAAGAGATTTAATTGACTCAAAGTTTCACATGGCTGGGGAAGCCTCAGGAAACTTACAATCATGGCAGAAGGGGAAGGGGTTATAATTATGGCAGAAGGGGAAGTGGAAGAAAGGCACATCTTACGTGGCATCAGTAGAGACAGAGAGTGTGCAGGGGAAATTCAACACAATCTTCTGAGAACTCCCATGGGGGAAACTGCCCCCATGATCCAATCACCAGTTCCCTTCCTTGATATGTGGGGATTACAGTTCGAGATGAGATTTGGGTGGGGACACAGAGCCAAACCATATCATTCTGCCCCTGGTCCCTCCCAAATCTCATGTCCTTTTCACATTTCAAAACCAATCTCACTCCTTCCCAACAGTCCCCCAAGTTCTTAACTCATTCCAACATTAACTCAAATGTTGAAGTCCAAAGTCTCATCTGAGACAAAGCAAGTCCCTTCTGCCTATGAGCCTCTAAAACCAGAAACAAGTTACTTACTTCCAAGATAAAATGGAGGTACAGGCTTTGCCTATGAGCCTCTAAATAAGAAAGTTACTTCCAAGATCAAATGGGGGTACATTTATGTGGTATATATTCCTATTCCAAATGGGAAAAATTGGCCAAAACAAAGGGCCTGCAGGCCTCATGCAAGTGTGAAACCCAGCCAGGGTTCTTAAAACTCCAAAATCTCTTTTGACTCCATGTCTCACTTCCAGGGCATGCTGATGCAAGGGGTGGACTTCCAAGGCCTTGGGCAGCTCTACCCCTGTGACTCTGTGGCTGCTTTCTGGGGCTGGTATTGAGTGCTTGCAGCTTTTCCAGGTGCATGGTGCAAGCTGTTGATGGATCTACTATTCTAGGGTCTGGGGGATGGTGGCCCTCTTCTCACAGCTCCACTAGGCAGTGCCCCAGTGGGGACTCTGTGTGGGGGGTCCAATCCCACATTTTCCTTCTGCGGTGCCCTAGCAGAAGTTCTCCATAAGTACTCTGCCCTTGCTGCAGACTTCTGCCTGGACATCCAATCCATTTATCCTCTGAAATCTAAGCAGAAGCTCCCAAAGCTCAACTCTTGTCTTCTGTGCACCCACAGGCCAAACACCACATGGAAGGTGCCAAGGTCTGGGACTTGCACCTTTTGAAGCAATGGCCTGAGCTGTGCGTTGGCCCCTTTTAGCCAGGCTGGAGCTGGAGCAGCTGGGACATAGAGCACCACATCCCAAGGCTGCACAGAGCAGTGCGATCCTGGGCCCAGATCATTAAATCATTTTTCTCTCTTAGGCCTCCAGGCCTGTGATGGGAGGGGCTGCCATGAAGGTCTCTGACATGCCCTGGAGACATTTTTCCCCATTGTCTTGGCTACTAACATTTGGCTCTTTTTAACTTATGCAAATTTCTGCAGCTGGCTTAAATTTTTTCCTCAGAAAATGGGTTTTTCTTTTCTACCACATGGTTAGTTAGGCTGCAAATTTTCCAAACTTTTACACTCTGTTTCCCCTTTAATCATAAGTTTCAATTTTCAACCGTCTCTTTGTGAGTGTATATAACTGTATGCTTTCAGGAGAAACCAGGTCACCTCTTGAATGCTTTGCTGCTTAGAAATTTCTTCTGCCAGGTACTCTAAATCATCTCTCTCAAGTTCAAAGTTCCACACATCTCTAGGGCAGGAGCAAAATGCAACCAGTCTCTTTGCTAAAGTATAGCAAGGGTCACTTTTATTCCTGTTCCCAGCAAGTTCCTCATCTCCATCTGAGACCACATCAGCCTAGACTTCATTATCCATATCACTATCAGCATTTTGGTAAAAACCTTTCAACAAGTATCTAGGAAGTTCCAAACTTTCCCACATCTTTCTGTTTTTTTCTGAGCACTCCAAACTGTTCCAACCTCTGCCTGTTACCCAGTTCAAAAGTTGCTTCCACATTTTCAGGTTATTTTTATAGCAGTATGCCACTATTCTGGTACCAATTCTCTGTATTAGTCCATTTTCACACTGCTATAAAGAACTACCTGGGATTGGGTAATTTATGAAGAAAAGAGGCTTAATTGATTCACAGTTCCACATGGCTGGGGAGGTCTCAGGAAACTTAACAGTCATGGCAGAAGGCAAAGGGGAAGCAAGGCACATCTTACATGGCAGCAGGTGGGAAAGAGCACAGGGGGAATTGCTGGACACTTATCAAACAACCAGATCTTATGAGAATTCCCTCACTATCATGAAAGCAGCGTGGGGGAAACCACCTCCATGATCCAATCACCTCCCACCAGGTCCCTCCCACAATATGTGGGGATTACAATTTGAGACGAGATTTGGGTGGGGACACAGAGCCAAACCATATCAAGGGGCCTAATATCAGACCAATAATACTGCAATGTATATCTGTGCTTAGCCCAGACTTTTTTGCTGAATGTGACCCCTGCATTTTATGGCCAAATGACTAGCCATGGGGGTTGGCTAGCACAGCAAAATGGCTAGACTCAGCCTAAGAAGAGCTTACTTTCATCCACACACTCAGTTTCTAACTTGGAACCCTAATTTATAGGAGAGTTACAATGAGAATTCCTATATTCAGGTTAACTGATTGGGGAAGGATATGAGGTGCTTTTCTGGGTGCCTCCTCTTCTGACTATTTCATTTGTGTACTTGGGCTTCAGGATTCAAGCTGTCTACATGGACAGCCATTCATTCAGTTGACCTCAACACTCATCAAGTAGTGTATTATAAACCCCAGTTTACGTTGAAACTCCTATTCATGTGAATTTTTGAAAATGGAACCTTGGGGTTTCAGAATGGCCACTTTTGGCAAAAATAGGGCTACATAATGAAAGCAAATAATGAGAAAAATGTTTGACATTTTCCCTTCATACCTGAATTTATGTGCTCCTACTGATGCTGCATTCCTGTGTGTGAACTCACACTCCTCCATTACACACAGCATGCTTCTGCTGGGCCCCATCATCTTTTCAGGCCCATTCATAAGTTCTGTTATTGCTTTCTTGTCATTACAAAGGTTAGTACAAAGTACACATCTCACAGGTCTATGGCTATAGCAAAGCTAAACAAGTAATGTTCAACTTTCATTGAATACTGAATATTAAGGGGCACGATGAAAAATTCTCATCTTTTCATCCTCTGAATGGAGACAACATCAGTGTGTACAAAAAAGAAAGCAATCTTTTCTTGCCTTTCCTATTTGACTTTTATCACCTCTTCTTAATGTTTGGTCATTATTTCTCTACAAGTACATTTTGCATGGTTCCCAGGTCCTTCCCTCAGTCTGTGGCTAATACAGATTAATGTTGTCTCAGTCTAACTTCAAATTGTATGTTGATGTGATTTTCAGATTCTCACTCTTAACTAGAAGAACAACTTTCAGAAAATTTCTTAAACAACATGTTTATATATATCTTGATTTGTGGTTAGTTTGTCACAGGAGAGGTGTAAAATTTAGTATTTAAGAAAGGGTAATTTCACTAAACCACAAAAAAATTAAACATGCATAAAACTTACACTCCGTAAGGTCGAAATACAGCTTTACAATAAATATATATTTATTGATTGAATAAATTAAGTGTGAAAATACTTCAGTTAGCTAAAGGATTTCAAATGTCTCCTTCTAAGCTTATGGGAAGTAAATGAATGACATGATATGTAGAAGTTGGAAAAGTCCTCATTTTGCCCCTTTCTTTTCTTTCTCCTTTGTGGTCACAGTTTATGGACTCTCTAACTCTTTAAAATGATGGGATTTTACAGAATTTATACTTTTACCTTTTTGCCTACATTGTATAATATAGACAAAAGCTAACCAGTAAGTGAAGCGAAAGGCTGAGGATAGAAAGGAAACCTCATTCTTTCACTGATATTTTTTCCTCATGTTTGTGGTTTTCCTGTCTACCAATGTAGGTCCATAATGTAAAATCAATAATTGGTCAGTTTTTTAGAACTGGGTGGTTGAATCAAGGCTAGAATAATATGAATAGAAAAAAAAATTTAGAGATGTTACCTTTATAGAGAATTTCCTAGTTGTTTTAAATTGTGGTAAGTTACAAAATCTGTTCAAGACATTTCTCATAAAAACTGCTGTAAATGTGGAATGTTTACTATGTGCCAGATATTACACTAAGCACTCACAGGCATATTTCATTTAAAACACAGAAGGACCTCCTGAATCTATTTCTCAAACGGAAAGTCCAGACCTATTTGTTAAAACAGTTTAGTAGATTATAACTAGCATTAAAAAAAAATTAGATTGTAAAATAACATTGTGCATCATATATAATAATTGCAAATACTGCTTCTTAAAATGTTTCTTTCAGTGTATGTGCATATATATGTATGTACCTGTGTATGCACATGTGCACATGTACTGAGTTCTAATGTAAAAGGTTCTTTTTACTGATAGACACAATTGAAAAACTTCAAAAGTCCTGCCCAATAATGTCATAGTGTTATATTAATTTTTAGAGGAAAATAAGAACAAAATAAAAAAATCCAGCTTTATAACTCTAACTTCCAAAGTTCCCAAATGAATTAGTTTTCACAGAGATTTTAATGGTGACTAAGATAATGTTACTGTTGCACGTTGCTTCCTATCTCTCTCAGGGTTTGCATTTATTTAGCGTCAAGGCAGGCGTAACACGCGATGATTAAATCTCCTCACATCAGGCCATCTGTGCCATTGAGTAAGTGAGATACTTCAAATAAGTGAATGATGAATTCTGTTCCAGACTGTCCCATAAAATTATAATAAAATAATAATGAAGTGCTCTATAATAAAAAGAAAGTCGTTACAAATACCGTGCTATTGATTTCAAAGGGCAGTAATTTTAGAGGAGCTCTTTCATCTGTGTTATAAATCTCGGCAACCAGCGGCGAAAATGTCAGGATTTTAAAAGCAAACAAATAGAAAAAAAAAATGCCTTCCTGCTCATCTTTCATGATGTTTTGAGTAAAACTAAGGTAGCACAAATATTTAAACAGATGGCTCGATGATATGCTTTTTTCTTTACTAATCATAGTTATTAAAGCACTCACTTTATTTTTATTGTGTTTTAAATGGGCAGAGAAAATCTGAGTCTGATAATGACCTTTGTACATCATGCTGCAAATTGATTTTGATGACCTTTCACTCTCCGATAATTAGGCTGGCTTCATGCACATTCATCTCCCTCCCTCCAATCTCCAAGTGCATGGTGCTGGTGTTTTTCCTGCCTGCCCCTCCAAACCCTATTCCCCTCCCCCTACCTTTGTCTCTCCCATTGCTGGCTTGGGTTTCTTTTTCCTCTCTGAAAGCCACAGATTCTTGAATAACAAATGAATAGAGGTATTTAGAGGCTGACAAAAAAGAAGAATAGTTATTTTACTGATGTTTTGCATGATCAAATATCTGAATTGTCATGTAATTATGACCATTACAATGATGTCATTGCCATAGTCATTTGGTGATTGTGTACATTGTGTTGAAGACTTATTACCACATTGAATTATAACTCGGTAGTTTAATGAATTTTATAAGGGTGTTTCTTTGTGACTAATGTGAACAGATGGTAGAAGTGGAAAAGAAACAAACTATGCCTCATTTTTCTTTACGTTTTCTTTGTTATTTTGCTCTGAAATTAAGAACACTAGACTAACACACATTTACACACATATTTTTAAATTATAACCTTTAAAAATGCACTTCATCAGATACCTCTAAACCCCATATTTGCTTTCTTTAGTCTTTTTTATTTTTGCTTTTTTATTGTGGTAAAAATATATCATAATATTATTTATCATTTAAGCCATTTTTAAATGCACAATTCAGTGGCATTAAGTACATTCACAAGATTATACAGCCATCACCACTATCCTTTTCCAGAACTCTTTCATCATTCCAAACCTTTAGACATATTTTTAAACAACCACACGTTTTTAGTCCATTAGGAAACATTTCTGTCTTTCTTATGTGAGGCTCATTAAATCATATTCTCAACATAATTGTTTATGTATGAATCCCTAAGCCTGAGGTTCGTTATGAATGTATTTTCCTCAGGATTCAAGATTTCAGAGGACAGTTTATTGAGGAATAGTCATACAAGAAATTTGATAAATGATAATAATATCTAACATTTATTTGTTCTGAGAGAAGCACTAAGCTAATTACTGCACATGTTAAGGGGAAAAATTGGATAATCAAAGGTCTCTTAAAACATTCTGTAAGGCGAAGTTGCTGTTATTATTAAGTTGATCTTTCCTACAAATATATGTTGTGAATGTGCAAACACAAGAATAAAATCATAACCAGACCTAATCTTAAGACTTTGCCATTCCCAGTGTCACTCTGTTTTTCCCCCTGACTATTATAAGTTATAATTCAATGTGGTAATAAGTCTTAGGGTTGAACCCGGGAAACTGAAATCGTACTCTGATTTTTAAATGGAGGGAAGCCAGTGCAGGAAGTTGGACATACAAGTGATAGAAATCCTGAAAAGCTGCCAGGAGACCCTAAGGCAACCCAAGTATTAGCAAAAACAGGAAGCCCCTACCAGGCCGAAGGACCAAAGTGGTGGTGCGGTGTTCCAGGAGCCCAGGAGGGGAAGTCACTTCATGCAAACTGAGGCCCTGAAGGAGGCATAACCATGACGAGAAATGCTTCTACACACAGAGAGAGAGGAAGAGAAACAATCCTGACTTCTCCCTCTGCCTCACATATTTTAAGCTTCCTATAATTTTTTCCATTGGCCAGACTTAACCAGAAGCCACATGATGAGGTAGCCTGGGACACTCAGTCTAGAAGGAGGAGTAACTCTTTCCTTTCCAGTGTCACAAAGAGCAGAGCTGGGGAAGGGCAAAGAAGAGATAGTGGATCAAAGACCAGCACTAACTTTCCAAGTCAGGAAATACCCTCCTTTAATAAATGCGAAAAGAGGAAAATGCAGAACGATTAGTGGAGGAGATGATGAGCCATGCTTTGAGAAGGCTTCTCAGGGAAGATGACATCTGTCACCTTTCTTATCTGTGAATCTTTTCTTTTCCTCATTCATGACACCCAGTCCGCAGACAAGTCTTATCTGTACATTCCAAAACATGTCTCACAGCCAACTACTTTACCACCTCCATTGCTACCACGATCCTCTCTTACTTGGATTTCTGCAATCATCTCCTAAATGTTTATATTGCTATTTTTCTATTTTTAAAATTAAAGTAAAATTTACATACGATGATATGCACAGATTTTAAGTGAGTTTTGACAAACCTATCTGCCCATGTAACCAACACCTTGATCTCCTTATGTCCATTCAATTCAGTCAAATTCCACCCCTCATGGGCAACCACCATTCCAATTTCTAACACCACAGATTTATTGTGTCTGTTATTAAATTTCACATAAATAAAATCATGCAGTATGTATCTTTGCACATCTGACTTTTTTACTCATTATAGTGTTTGAGATTCATCCAAGTTGTTATATGCATTATTAGTCATGTTTTTGTCAATTTCTGATTAGAATTCCATTTTATGAATATACTGTAGTATGTTTATCCATTCTCCTGTTGATAGACATTTGGATTGTTTCCTAGTTTTTGCTATGAGTAAAGCTATTACAAACTTTCAAGTACAAGTGTTTTGGGGCAATTAGATAAATCCCTCAGAGTGAAAGTCACTGATTGTTAAATGTAGCATACAATAAAATGCTAAACTGTATTCTGAAGTGCTTATACCATTTTATACTCTCACCATCATCAATATTTGAGCATTCAGGGTGCTCCACTATCTTGACAACATGGTATTGCCAGTATTTTAAATGTAGCTATTTTAGAGGGTGTGAAGTGGTGTCTTATTGAAGGTTTAATTTGCATTTATCTGACATGTTACATTTCGAAAAACGTTTTATTTGGAATACTTTGTACTATTTATTTGTATTTTCTCACATTAGAATGTGAGCAGTAGAAGGCTGGAAGCCTTATCTTGTTTACTTCTCTATTCACTTTACCTGGAATTGTGACTGCCATTCAGTATTGGCCAATTTGTTGGAAGAAAAGAAAGAAGGAAGAAAATGGAAAAATGAAAGATGGAGAGAAGAGGGAAGAAAAGAAGGAAGAAAGGACAGAAAAAGGGAAGAAGGAAGAAAGAAAGGAAAAGGGAAAGCAAGAAAATTAATTGGCATTGCTATTTATGGCCTCTGTGAAAATGTTTGTGTTTGGCAGTTTCCTGAAACATCAGTTGTATTCATCTGGTGTTTGAGTGCCACAAATTAGTTTGCTTAAAATAGCAATAAAAAATATCTGGCAATGGCCGGGCCCCGTGGCTTAAGTCTATGTGATGACATTGGGAGGCTGAGGCTGGAGGATCCCTTGAACCCAGGAGCTCAAGACTAGCATGGGCCACATGGCGAAACCTCATCTCTACAAAAAATACAAAAATTAGCTGGGCATGGTGGTGCACACCTGTAGTTCCAGCTACTAGGGAGGCTGAGGTGGGAGAATCACTTGAGCTCAGGAGATGGAGGTTGCAGTGAGCTGAGATGGTGCACTATACTCCAGCCTGGGTACAGAGCAAGACCTGTCTTAAAAAAAAAATATATATATATATATATGGCAAAAAAGAGGTAAACAAAAATGCCAAATACATATAAGCCTTTACAATTTATAAAACATTTTAAACTACAAAATGACAATTTATGTCAACTGATCTGCGACAAAGGTGCCAAGGTCACATGATGGAGAAAGCAATATCAAATAAGTGGTGCCAGGAAAATGGAATGTCCACTTGCAGAAAAATGAAATTGGACCTTATCTCACCCCATATACAAAAATCAGCTTAAAAATGAGTTAAAGACTTAAACACGAGACCTGTAAACTATAAAACATGACTGGAAGAAAACACAGGGGAAATGCTTCTTGATACTGGTCTTGGCAAAATACTTTTAAAAATATGACCTGAAAAGTGCAGACAACAAAAGCAAAAATAGACAAGATAACATCAAACTTAAAAAGGTTGATGGAAACAATCAACAGTGAAGAGACAACCTGTAAAATGGGATAAAATATTTGCAAGTCATACATCTGATTTGGCGTTAAGATCCAAAATATATATGGAACTTAAAGAACTTAAGATAAAAAACAAATTAAGAAATGGTCAAAGAACCTTCTCAGACATTTCTCAAAAGAAGACACAAATGGCTAGCAGGTGATGAAAAAAATGCTTAACATCACTAATCAAAAGAGAAACACAAGTTAAACCCACAATGAAATATTAGCTCACACCTGTTAAGAATGGCTTTTGTGGCTTTTGTTAAAAGCTTGAAATGCAATTTCCTTCTTTTCTCTCCAATTTTCTTTAAAATCTCTTGACTCTCTAAGAGTCACCTTTTTTGAATGTTTATAGCTAGGAATAATCTACCAGTAGCACCTTTTCGCTTTACTTTATGGTTCCTATCACTCTTTAAAATGATTTAAATATTTGATTAAGTGATAAAATGTTTCATATTACCCGGATCTACTCTAATTTTATAATTGGTTGGGCTGTACATTATTACAGTATTTAGATAAACCATAACTTAACAAATCTGAGTGATACCTAAGCTATTCCCTGTTTTAAAATTATCATGTTTTAATATAATTATATATCATTATGTTTTTACATAATTTGTATTTGTTTTTAATTTGTATTTGTTTCAGGGTCAGGAAAGTTAAGACTTTTTCATATGCTGACTAGTTATTTGTTTTCTTATAAAGTGCCCTCTTTTGTTCATCGATGTTTCTTGTTGTTTGTTTTTTGTGAGTTTGTTCTCTGTTTAAAAAATTAATTTGTAAAGCTTTTTCCCTACATTTAGGTAATTAGCTGTGGGTCCTGTGTTTCTTGTTTGTTAAATGCTTTTTCCTTTTGTAATGTTTTAAGCTTTGCTCAAAGAGTGTTTTTTATTTTTTAAGTGTTGTCTAAATTATCAAATTTATGGTTTTTGAATTTTGTGTCTGCTTAGAAAGACCATCTCCGCCCTAAGTTATAAACAAATTCAGTCATGTTTTCATCCAGTTCTTTAATGGCTTCATTGTTTACTTTAAATCTTTGATCCATCTGGAGTTTATTTTTATCTAAGTGTAGTGATTTGGAGATGTGGCTTTACTTTTTCCAAATGACTATATAGTTATCACAGATTTATTGAAAATTTTATCTTTACCCACACTGGTTTGAGATGCTCTCTTTATGGAAATTTCCATATGCAGTTGGGTGTGTTTCTGGACTTTCTTTTCCATTGATGTTTTTGTGTATTCCTGGCCTATTATTGAAGTGATATGAACTGCAGCTTTACCGTATGTTTTATTATCTGGTACAACTCCTTATTCTTCCTCTTTATAATCCAGCTAGTTTTATATGTTTACTTTTCAGGCTACTGTAGTAACAGTTTTATTTTGTAGATTTTAGAGTGTTCTTTTTTTTTTTCCAAAAGAAATGATGATTTAACATTGAGCTCTTATTTCTAAGAACAAGATGAATTGCAATTTATTGAAGGCATATAGTATGTCTTTCCATAGATTCTGAAAAATTTTGACCTTGTAATGTCCTATACAATCTGTGTAAAGTTGGTTTTTGCAAAGATCTTTCTGTTTGGGACTGTGATTGAGATCTTTTCTTCCATTATATTTTTTAATTGGTTATTATTTATATATGAGAGTTTACATTTATTAACAATATAAATATCATAATGTCTTCATTTGTAAAAAATTTCTAGTTCATTCTCTTTTTTCACACATCCAATTATATTATCTGTAAACAACACTTTGCCTTTTTTATTTTATTTTATTTTTTTTGAGATGGAGTCTCGCTCTGTCACCCAGGCTGGAGTGCAGTGGGGTGATCTGGGCTCACCACAAGCTCCGCCTCCCGGGTTCATGCCATTCTCCTGCCTCAGCCTTCCGAGTAGCTGGGACTACAGGCGCCCACCACCAGACCGGCTAATTTTTTTGGTATTTTTAGTAGAGATGGGGTTTCACCATGTTAGCCAGGATGGTCTCGATCTCCTGACCTTGTGATCCGCCCGCCCGTCTTGGCCACTTTGCCTTTTATTTTTAAATATTTATTATCTGTTTCAGATTAGTATAATTGTTGGTAGTACTGCTCATCTGGGTCCAAATCAGACATTGCCAAGTTAGTGAAATGTTGTGACCCTCAGTTTCCTCATCTGTAAAATGCTGAGAAGGGCATTGCTTACCTAAAAGGGACAATATAATGATCCAGTTAGTAATGTGTATAAAGCAATTAGCAAAATGCCTAGAACATAATAAGCACTTACAAATGTTAATCATTGTTTTATTTTTTCTCAAAGTTAATTGCAGAGTCTAGTCTTTTATTATCATCATTAAATAATATTTAGCAATTTTAAATGACTTTCAATGTTGATACGTGGAATGGCCTAATGGTCTATGTGCAGAGTACTGATTATAGTATAGTGAACATATAGTCTAGATTTTCCAGAGCTACCATAGCATGCAATTTTATTATTTTAAATAAAAACAATAAGTTATTATGAATCTAAATGACACTTAATTAATATTAATTAATTGTGAGATATAAATATAAGTGAATTCACAAATTGGAAAAAGAATGGTGATAGTAGGAAGCTTTGATTAATATTTCATTCTTTAATGGAAATATTTATTACTTTTTATTTATATCATAAGTATTTATGCTTTATCTTTCCTGATTTTAAAAAAGTAGGCATCATATTCAGTTGACTGATCTGCAACGTCAGTGGGGCAAATTGACAGAACCTTATATTGTGTGTTACCCCAAATAGACATTCAATAAATATTCTTTGAGTAAAGGCACAAATAAATAAATCCAACGATTAAGAAATAAATGGACTCAGAGAGTATATATATTTTCCAGATTCCACAGGATGCGAGCATATGCAGTGGAAACATTGTATTATTCCATCCTCAGAAGAAAAGAGACAGTATTTTACTTCATCTCTTGCTAGTACATGTAACATTCTTTATTAAGAAAAATATATTTAATCAGAAGTCACTGTGTGCAAAAACATTAAGGTAGAGGCTTAAAATGTTAAATACTCTTTCATCAAGGAAGGTTTTATTTTTATTTTTTCTCCTCATTGCACATGTGCTAAATCTTACTCTAATCAGCTAGTTTTTTTCTTTCACTCATAGTGGAAATTGCAGATAACTTGTTTTTACTGTAAAACTTGATTTATATGCTTCAGCTAAATGCAGAGATTTCATTTATGAATGCTAGTCAGTGATTTATTTCATTGTTTTCTTTTTTGGACAAGTCACTGCAAAATATTTTTTTTCCAAGCAGGATGGCATTAACCTTTTCTGATTGCAAAGCCACTCTCCTGGCAGTATCAATAATACTTTGTCATTTCTGTCAGTTACTTTACCACATTTGATAAACAAATAAATACAGCCCTACATATCAAAAAACTAAAATGACCAGTTTGAGAATCAGTCCTTTGATAATCGTCTACAACAGATTTTGGAGCCTCTGTAATATTTCATAGAATTGGCCTTTTTCCAGTTGCTGCTGCTATTGGGATTTGAGTTAATTGCCGATGCATCTCAAACAACAGAGCAGGTGCTAGTAGAAAGAACATTCCTTGTATTTTCTTTGTTATTTATAGTCAGAGCTCTTCACCACTAAACCCTTGAGCTGGCTTTTTAGAGCCCACTGTATAACAATTTCATTCACTTTCATGTCAACAAGCTTTGGCTTGATAAATTAAAATGGAAAAATGCTGGCTAAAGCACCACAGCCCTACATGATTCATTTTGCTGCAAGTTTCTGGCAGCTGCCCAAGAATGACCTACTATCTTTCTAGTGTCCTTATCATTTTCCCATCTGGAAAGGGCTAAACCTTACTGTACACTGGGGAGTTAAGGGCCTGTGCAGGCTGCATTTGAAGGCCATTAACAATCATAACTCTAAAAATCATCACCCTCTTCCAGGCAAGGTTAAGAGTAGTCTATAGGATACTTAGGAAGGTCACTATTTTACTTTTCTTTAAATAAATACAAAAAAGGGCACAATTTCTTTAATTACCTAGGACCGCATGCTAACTTGATCCATTATATTTTTAAACATTTTGATCAGTCTTATAATTAAACAAAGGTAATTTAGAGGAGCCCATCCTAAATTATGTAACTTCTGATACTAGCTATGAATTTACTATTAAACAAAATTATTTATTCATTCACTTAATCTTCCTTTATACAAATGGATTTTCTTGAAGGAGTCATAGGCAGGATGGCTGTTTTAGTGATTATTTTAACAATTAGCTATCAAGTTGCAAAAGTTATTAGGGAAAAATACCTTATTTTTGAAAAGAGAGGCTAATGATGGAAGAATCATTATAAACTCTAGTTACAAGCTTGTCCAAGCCACGACCCTCAGACTGCATGCAGCCCAGAATGGCTTCAAATGCAGCCCAACACAAATTCGTAAACTTTCTTAAAACATTATGTGATATTTTATTTGTGGCTTTTTTTTTTTTGCTCATCAGCTATCATTAGTGTTAGTGTATTGTATGTGTGGCCCAAGGCAATTCTTCTTCCTTCCACACTCCTGCTAATTATGGCAAAGCTTTATTATTTATAAGTAGGCTTTCTTAACTAACACTATTTGTGGATTATAAGTAAATTAAGTTTAAAACCTGATACTAACTGAGCATTTGTCACCCAAGAAATTGAAGAAGCATAAATATAAGGCTATGAATTCTAAACAATTATAACTTTTAGGAAATGAAAGCGCCCTTGTTACTGGATATTTAAACTAACAATTTAAGGCTTTCAGCAGTGAACTTATAATGCACATTGGTAATCGTTAGTCTTGTCTCTAAAGTGGAAAAAGATGTAGAGATGGCCAGGATCTCTGACCAGCCATCATTGCTAGGGTAATGAGGAAGATCTAAACACAGAGGGCAAAGCCAAGCAAAATGCTCACTCTTTAATAAAGGAGAAACATAGAATCAAATTATCTCTCTGCCTTCCACCCCAAACTGGACATTTGTTTAGGAAATGTAACCACTTGCAGGGGCTGCTGGGTGGTTAGAAAAGTCCAGAAACTTGAACCTTGAATCCCATCTGGCAGTTGAAACACTGGAAGGCTGCAGAGAAAAGGAAGGGAAGAAAATGTAGTTTCAAAATTAGTATTGCTGGTATTGAATTCTGCCTAGAAAGATGCTTATTTGGGGGTGGGGTGGAGGAGGTGGCAAAAACTTCCAATGGGATTTTCTTTTTATAAAGGTAAACTCAAGATCTAATCCTGGAATGGAAACTGAGGGTTAAATGTCTGTGAATAATAATGAAAGAGATAAACTTCACGGTGAATAGAATTGAGCCAGGAGGCTAATTCTACACCTGTGTGGCAGATCTGAGAATGGCCTATCAGCACCTCTGTGAGACTTGAGACTCAGGGTGGGGGCAGTAACTCTGGGCTAAGAAGAATATAGTCGAAGACTCTCCCACCGCAAGGGAATTTTCAACTTTTCATTCAGTCATTTGACTAATATTCATTCATTGGGCACCTACCTTATGCTGACATTGTCTAATTGGGCAATGGTCATAAAGAATCCTTGGGACTGGGTATGGCCCTGAGACTAAGAGCAGGAATGCTTACCTAATTTATTTCTGTTTGTTTCTTTTCCTTTTCTCATGTCCCTTCTGTACTCTTAAGCTGTTATTAAAGTTTTATTAAACCCCACAGCCTTGTTGTAGATTGTGGTTAAGAATTTAAGAGAGGAATGTTTTTCAGCTTAAAAGCAAAGTGACATGACCATATAAAATTGCCGATATTAAGAGAAAAAAGAGAATCATTTTATGTGATAGTAATAGACGGCCAGAAAGAATGGGGCAAGACACCAGCTTGCTACAGTGACCAACAACCACAGAATAAAATTGTGGCCCATATTAACCGTCCTCAAAAGAGTCTCAGAACTGCTGCTAAGGAGTGCCTAAATGGCTACTACTGCCCTCAGATTCAAGCAAGTGGGGTCTCTTTAGTGCCTGGCACTAGTTAGGCCAACCATTCCTTTGGGACAAGGTGACCTAAATCTGCACCAGGGACACATGAGCGCTGGTTCATGTTTTTTTATTTCAGGGTATTCTCCCACCATTATACCCCACCCCACCTTTAACAAGGGTTGATCAGATGCTTCTAAGGAGCATCATGACCCTCTATGGGACATCCCAGGGGCCTGTGTCCAGGACCCAGTTTCCGGATGGTGGAGCTATGCAGAGTGCTTTGTTTACTGGCCAGCCTGCTTTTTCCATTGCAGGATCATGTAGAGTTGGGCCTAGAGAATGGTGCCGACAAGCTGACACATCCTCATTCACATGAGGCACAGAACGATTTCAGCATTCTGTCTTGCCTACCATTTACCGTTGACTTTTAAATTTAAAATGCATGTGAAAGCTATGTGTTGGCTCTTTGAGTTTTCACCACAGCATTACCTCAAGTCCACAGCACACAAAGGTGGTGAAGGGCTGCCATGGTGTTATTTACTCTGTGTGCACCCCCACCAGTGGTACCTAGGATTGTCAGTCCACCCCCTCACCAGGCAGTCTTGGGGGAGCACACTTATTTCTGCAGAGGACAGGCAAGTGCTATGCAAAGCCAATGGGCCCTTCAATTGATATCCTCTTTTGCTTCTTATTGATGCGCTGATGTTTTACTCACCCTGGTCTGTCTTAGGTGTACCACATGAGGAACAGACATTTCTGGTGAGAATGAGACTGTTCTGTCTACCCTACCTAAGGGCTTTTTGCCTATTGTCCCTGCTGGTTGTGGCATATGGAAGTTGAGGGAGCAGTCAACATTGAAACCAATCAAATTATAGGAATACTATGATTATGGCCTACTCAGTTGGGAGATGTGTAATTCTATGTTTTTACAATGTAAATTTTTGTATGGTAAATTTAACATGCCCAGAAAACAAAATGTGGTTTACATTTTTTTTCTGCATACCCTGGATATTCTTTTGTTGTGGTCATCATCAACAAAGCTCAGTAACAATTGTTGAAAGGGTCATTGGAAGCCATTATCCACAGACAGCAGGATGGATAATGCAATGGTATGACTAATGATGGAGCCAGCAGTAAGTGAATGATATTAGATAATTGCAGAGGCAATAAGGTCTATATTGTTTCAATAGAAACAGTTTCTAAAGAGCATGGCATTATTGGTAATGTTGTTGCTACCTCTTTTCTCCCAGTGGGAGATATGAAATTAGACAAGGATGGCACACTTGACAATAAAGGGACACAAGAGATGGTTCTTGTGTCCTACCTCATCCTGGACAGCTATTATGGCTGAGGATTCTTTTGGTTTGAGCAAGTGGACCTAAAATCTTTGAATTCAAGTCAGTCTTACGTGTACCTTTTCCTCAGGTCCAATTCTTGGCCACAGCGCTTGAGGCTATCTTCTTCATTTATTCTGACAGTGGTCAGAATAAATGAAGAAGGAGGAAAAGAAAAAAGAAGAAGGAAGAAGAAGGGAAAAAATTAAAAGAAGGAGGAGGAACAGATAAAGAAGGATATGCCAAGGGGGAAAAAAAATGGTTCTTCCTAAGATGAAGGTCAAACATTTGAGAACCTCTAGGGGCCTCTGCAGGCTGCATCAATGAGTGTGCTGCAGGTGGGCTGAGATAATAAGGAGTGGTAGGAATTCTGGCTTATTTCACACTGAGCTCCAAACAGTTATTACTGTGAAAGATGTCGGGCCCAATTTTGCTAAATCTTTGAAATTTTCAAGAGAAGCTAAAATAAAATCGTTAGGTGAAATACTACTAGTTTTAAATACTGGCAACTAATTAAGATGCTAAAAGTTCTGTGCAAACGTTAGGAGGTGTCTGGCTCACCTACAATCAGTTTGCCAGCTCAGCCCCAAGACCTGGAGAACCATACAGGTTGGCAAGCCAATGACATCCAAGCCTTCCAAGAACAGGGAAATCCCTGTCAAGCAGGAGATACAGCAACTTTTGGAAAAGGAGATCGGAAATGATACCAAGAAATACAATCCAAAGAGAGTTGAAAATCAAGCATTCTTGATTAGTTCTCTAATCCCTTCTAAATCTGTGCCCCCCCAGCACTACAACCCCGGATAGCTTTTTGCTTCTTCCTGGATGTAAAGTGGGAGAAGGGTATGCTGGGGTTTGGTCCCTTTCTGGGATACGGAAAGTCTGCCTGTGACCTTCAGGATGTTGTGTTAGAGACAGGGATTGAATCTAATTGCAAAGACATAATTTTTGAGGTTTTGGATGAAGAGGGATTTGGGGGAAAGTCCCCAAGGCCTGATGTAGACAGAAACCATTTAAAAAGCACCTCTCTTCAAGCACATGCACTCAGTGAGGCCCTGGAGAAGGGTGAGGGATTAGGTTACATTGCCTGGACTAAACCAGCCATCTTAACTACACGTCAGTAGTTGGAGATATATATA
>NW_012119644.1:889854-898289 GCF_000951035.1 Colobus angolensis palliatus | reverse complement strand
TTGAAATTTTCAAGAGAAGCTAAAATAAAATCGTTAGGTGAAATACTACTAGTTTTAAATACTGGCAACTAATTAAGATGCTAAAAGTTCTGTGCAAACGTTAGGAGGTGTCTGGCTCACCTACAATCAGTTTGCCAGCTCAGCCCCAAGACCTGGAGAACCATACAGGTTGGCAAGCCAATGACATCCAAGCCTTCCAAGAACAGGGAAATCCCTGTCAAGCAGGAGATACAGCAACTTTTGGAAAAGGAGATCGGAAATGATACCAAGAAATACAATCCAAAGAGAGTTGAAAATCAAGCATTCTTGATTAGTTCTCTAATCCCTTCTAAATCTGTGCCCCCCCAGCACTACAACCCCGGATAGCTTTTTGCTTCTTCCTGGATGTAAAGTGGGAGAAGGGTATGCTGGGGTTTGGTCCCTTTCTGGGATACGGAAAGTCTGCCTGTGACCTTCAGGATGTTGTGTTAGAGACAGGGATTGAATCTAATTGCAAAGACATAATTTTTGAGGTTTTGGATGAAGAGGGATTTGGGGGAAAGTCCCCAAGGCCTGATGTAGACAGAAACCATTTAAAAAGCACCTCTCTTCAAGCACATGCACTCAGTGAGGCCCTGGAGAAGGGTGAGGGATTAGGTTACATTGCCTGGACTAAACCAGCCATCTTAACTACACGTCAGTAGTTGGAGATATATATACATATAAACATTAAACAAAATATAGTTTTTCAGAAAAGCTGTTTATTGGGCAACTTTACTGGCCAATCTCTGCACTGGCTTTGCAGGTGTACTGTGAAGCCTCATATGTTGTTATTATTCATTTTACTGAGGAGGAAGATGAGACTAAATTTAAATGACTTGCTTAAGACCACAGCTAATAAGGAGCTGAGTCAGAATTTGCAACTGTTTATTGCTACAAAATCTGTACTATTTTCATTGAGTTAATTTGATTCACTCCATCCTTATTTATATGAAATATATTGAGCAGAGGATGTACTCCAAAACTGTTCTCTAGTTTCCCCTTCTTATGTCTCTAGCTACTTAGCCCATGTACTTTTGTTATAACCCTGAATTTTCTAAGTGATAAGGATGGTTTCCCAGCAAAATAACAGTTTTTTGTTTTTTTGTTTTTTTTTTTTAAATTGGGAATGAGTTTATAATTACCAGACCTTCACTAGACTAATTATCTTCTATTTAACAGGCTGTATCACAGTTTTTGTAGTGGGAAATGATAGTAGATTTTAAAAGATTATCTTAAAATTGCAGTTCCTCTTTTTCTCTCTATAGAGCATGGCAACTGGCAACTAATCAGCTCACTAAACATGTGGCGCTCAGATTCTGCCTTCTTTAGACATTGGCCACCATCCAAAGCAATAAATAGGAAGATTTTTCTTACAAGTGACAGAATGCATATTTTAAAAGTATCCATAAAAACTTTATCCAGAAAAGTAACTTGCTGAATTAATAATTTTGTTATAGTCATGTAGTGAAGTGTATGAAAGACAGAGCATTTGTACCTTTTGATGATAAAATTGTTCTATACCATGTCTTTTTAATGATTCTTCCAAGTGCATCAGTCTGATTGCAAAGCTAATGGGTTGAGGCTGTCTGTGAAGAACTGGTCCAAACCCCTGGAGAAATTCTCTGACAGCACATAGTTGAAATCCTATTATGGCTGCTCCATAGCCAAATATTTGAGGCACCGATCAATGCTGGAAGTATAAGACAGAAAGAGGTGCAGAATGAGATTGAGGGCTCTCCACACTGCCTGTTGCTCTTTCACTTTTATTTGGTCGTATAAGCATTAAATAAAATTTTAAAAAGAGGAAAAGAAAACCTTGAGCCTCAAATTGAAAAAAAAAAAAAAAAGAAAGAAAAAGAAAAAAAGCATTTCCTCATAGGACTACTTCATCTGTCAGCATCTCTTTTATTTCCCCTTAGTAAACCAAAACATTAACACAGCCTTGTAGATACAAGCTACAGATTCCTCGGGGCAAATTGCGCACCTTTAACTCTTCAAGGAAAAAGAGTTATGTCCTATAATTATTACTGTGTGTCAAGTTTGTTATGAAGGAACATGAACTATGTAGCTTCTCATGAGGCACTTGAAGATTAAGGCCCTCAGTCAAAAGGGACTTGAGTAGAAGAGAAGGAAGAATCAGAGTTTGCAAACTTTAAACAAAATAGAGACATCAGTATTTATTATCTGTGCATCAGTGAGATTCACATTTCTTAAAATATGCAAACTAAACATTTGTGAAGCAGATAGAAAAGACTACGAAACATCCAAAGAAATCGCTCATATTTACATATAAAAGAAATATCCCACTGATGCATGATTTAAAATACTGAGCACATATTTTCTCAAAACTAAGAACAATCATTAGAAATTTGTAAAGCCCTTTAAAATATGTGGTGTCAAGGGTTATGGAAAAAGCACTATAAAAGTTAATGTCTTGCATATATTCAAGGATTAAATTAAAAATATTTGGTATTTAGAATGAGGCTAATATAACATGAAGCTTAGGAAAAGTATGTTTGAATACATGAAAAATGAATGTAGAAATGAAGCCAGTGGAGGTGGAAAAAAGCCAGGGCACAAGAAAAAGAAAACGAAATAGGAGAAGTGTGTCACGTAAAAAAAATAAATGCTCCTGTATTATTTGGCAGCTACGTAATTCACATTCATTTTATTTTCTGCAAGCCCAAATATGAATACTTTGATTTTATACTGAAGGAGATGCTGGTAGAGCAGTTATAAATAAGAAAACCATTTAGAGACTTTATAGTCCATGTAAAACCTTACTGAAGTTTTAAATAGCATTTTTAAAGGACTCAGTCAACCTCAGATTCTTCTTGTGCCAATTTTACCCAATCATGTAACCAGTGGCTTTAGGAGAAACTCCTTTAGAGATGTGTATTTTGCAGATCAGTGACAGAAAACAAACTTTGTTTTTCTTTCTTGTGCTCTGCTCTTCTTCCTCATGTTGTATTAGTCAGGGTTCTCTAGAGGGATAGAACTAATGGAATATATATATATATTAAGTATTAAGTCACATGATCGCAAGGTCCCACAACAGCCTGTCTGCAGGCTGAGGAGCAAGGAGAGCTAGTCCAAGTTCCAAAACTGAGGAACTTGTAGTCCAATATTCAAGAGTAGGAAGCATCCAGCACAGGAGAAAGATGTAGGCTGGGAGGCTAGGGCAGTTTCTCTTTTCACATTTTTCTGCCTGCTTTACATTCTAGGAGTGCTAGCAGCTGATTAGATGGTGCCCACCCAGATTAAGGGTGGGTCTGCCTTTCCCAGCCCACTGACTCAAATGTTAATCTTCTTTGGCAATACCCTCACAGACACACCCAGGATCAATAATTTGTATCCTTCAATCCAATCAGGTTGACACAGTATTTAACCATCACACATGTGTTAGAGGACTCTGCAGTTATCCAAAACACAGAATGAGAAACAAAGCAGTGTTGCAGATGGCGGCATACAGAGGGGGCAGCATATAAGAGCAATGAATATAGACTGTACTTATTACAGGTTCGCTTTCAGGGCTGAATTTCCAAGAAAGATGTGGATATTATTCTCTACTTTGGGGACTGTTATTTTCCCACTTTTTTCAGAGGTTCTTCATTGTTGTACAGATTCAGGTTATAAAGGTCAGGACTCTTCTTGACTGTGAACACCACTTTGCAGCCAAGAAAGGTTTGAGGAAGGCATTGGCAGGCGTTGTTTGTAGGGAGAAAGTGTCATTTCTTAGGAGCCGGGCATGCCAGGGACTTTACATGTTGTGGCAGTCAGGATCCTAGAAAGAAACAGGTGGCACACTCAAACAGGGGTAACTGAAGAGAATTTAATAAAGAGATGCTTTACAAAGGTGTGTGCAGGGTTGTTTTAGGGAAACTAGCAAAGGATGTTGCAGTGCAGAACTAGCAAACGTTGGGAAGCCTTGAGCACCAAAGCACCAGGAGATGGAGCAGCTGTAGTAATCCAGAGAGAGAAGAGGCTTCTTAACAGAAGCTGTGACCTTCAATAGGTTGGCACAGTTTACCCACAGAAGACCCAGCAAGAGAACGGGGGAAATCAATATCCTGACTACACCTTCCTGTCTTTTCGAAATCCTTTTGGTCTCTTCTATCTGCCACTCCAAGCTAGAAGCCGGAGGGCAAGGTTGCCCATTGATTTCGTTGATGAATGTCAGCTATCTAGAGCACAGAAGAGTGTAGAAGATGGGCAAGTAGAAGTGGAGAAGGAAATGAAGAATATCTAGAATAAATATTGCACAAGGGGCATAACATCTCACTCACCTTTTACCATAGCCTAATAAGAAATACATTACTAATATCTGCAGTTTATGCTTAGGAAAACTTAGATCTAGAAGGTCAAGGAACTTTTTACAAGAACACACAGGTAATAGGTGACAGCATCGATATTGAAATCTAGGTCTTTTCAATCTAAACCTTTTTTTTTCTTTTTTTTAAAAAAAAGTTATATGAAGTTTCTCATAGGAAAGTGAGAGGGTTGGTGGGGGTCAGAAATGAAAGCACAAGAAATGGTAGAAAAACAAGTCTAGGGGACAAATGTAACTATACTTATTGAGCACTGGCTATGCCCCAGGCACTGGTTTAAGCTTTTTATGTTCAGCATCCCGTGGATCTTGTCAAGTATATGAAATAGGTACTGGTATCCCTGTTTAGAGAGGAGGAAGCAGACCCTTAGAAGACTCAGTAAGTCATCAGGGTCACTCAGGCAGAAAGTAGTAGACTCAGAACTGGAACCTATGTAGATTCTAGAATTCATACTCCTAACAATTAAATTATAGAGAATGTGGAGGGGAAAAAAGAAAAAATATGAGTGTCTGGCAAAGTTGTCCCAAACTCTCAGGCATCCTAAATGCTTTTTCTTAATATAGTAAGATCACTCTTTTCTTTCTGTTTCTATTCTGTTCATTTTGCTATTTATGTGTTATAACATCGAAGTTGATGATGGTGGCAGAAAGAAGGACATAAATGCAACTTGGGCCATTGTGTTATTTTGGTAACAACTGTGCATATCTGAAAGGCATTTTCAAATCTGAATTCACCATATTCCCTCTTAAATATACTCCTCTTTATATATACTCCCTCAATTAATGGCACAATCTACATTTTATTCTTACCAAAAACCTGGCACCTTCTCATATTACTATATTGCTATTATTATTTACCAGATTCCTCTGGATGATTCTTTAAAATCACTTTCTATTATTCTGAAAGCCCTGCATCCCTTTTTAGAATATTTATTGCACTCCTTTGAAGTCGTGTAGTTATATATGTCTATTACCAGGCACTGTGTCTTTGCAGTTACTTTTCAGTCCCCAATATGATGCTTGGTACATAGCAGTGCCTCAATAAATGGCCTTTGAATGACCAAATGGAAATTGGGCCTCTGTAACTTCTCTGTGTAATGGAAAGCATCTGACTTGTGGTGAACATATTGAGAAATGGATGTCTCAGATTTTCCAGCCTTCCTCTCCTAGCAAAGGCCAGATAAGGCTGTGATTGCCTGACTTCCTTTTTGTTGCTTTTGATGTCTCACCTGATGTAAGCCCTGCTGTTTCTCAAATGTCAGACTGACTTGGAGTCAACCCTTTGATTTGCTGTTTCGTGGGGTTTGCAGATCCTGAGTTAGGTGCATTTTGATTCTCTGTGTTTTTATTTCCATGAACTCTTCCAGAGGACATGGGTCAGGAAGACCTCAAGGTTAACTGATGACTAACTGGCATTTTCAACCAACAAGACTATATTTTTAAACTTGCAAATACATTGGACAGCTAGTCAAATGTTTTGGCACTTGTCACTATTATTAGTAATGATTTAAAACCAGAGGTGTTGGCAAATAATTCTTGAATTAAAAGTATCAAAGTAGAGTTTCTTTAAGGTCAATGAACATAAAGCAAAAGCCTTTTGCTTCCAATGGCGGTGTGCACAGCTTGCACTGAAGAAAGAACCATATGAGGCTACACTCTTCAGGCTTTGAATGCTACTTAAAATGTCTTTTCTGCCACAGAGGTAGATGCATTCCAAATCTCTCTCTGTCTCTCTCTGTCTCCTACAATGGTAATTTTCATCGGTGCTCAACTTATCTTTCTGCTAGCCAGCTTGCTGAGAAAAGAGCCCAGCCCCTCAGCACTGCCTGGGCACTGTAGCTTTTGTTTCTAGTGGATTGTTTTCTCTGGTGGCAACCTCTTGTCTTGAACCGACATTCCACTCTGCTCACTGCTCCCAGTGTCATCTGTTATATTAGCATCTGTAGCAGCTGCTGCTGCTTCTGGCTGAAAAGTCTTAATGTTTGCCTTGAAAATGTCATTCCTTCACCTCTCTCAGTACTCAGACTTACTCATCAGTTTGTTTCCAGTTGTCCTCAAATGTGTTCAGAATAAATGATGCACAAAGGACAGTTTAAACATAGCAAAGCAGCTGTAGGCAAGGCATCTCCAGCTCACCGGGCTATTCTTTCATAATAAAATGTGTCACGTTGTCATTTGAATGTGTCTCTGGCACAGGAGACGCTGGCTGTGTATCTGCTGTGGCAATAACAACATGTTTAGTGGTTGCCAAGCAAAGAGGGAAAAAAGATTAAATGAAGAAGATGTAGAAAGATCAGTTAATATGAGTTGCCTTCCTTTGCTTTTTCCTAAATGTAACTTTTAAAAATGTTGTTTATAATTGACATGTGATAATTTATTTTATTTTATTATTTTATTTTTATTTTGCTTTAAGTTCTGGGATACATGTGCAGAATGCGCAGGTATGTTACATAGGTATATATGTGCCATGGTGGTTTGCTGCACCTCTCAACCTGTCATCTAGGTTTTAAACCCCACATGCATTAGATATTTGTCCTAATGCTCTCCGTCCCCTTGTCTCCCACCCACTGACTGGCCCTGGTGTGTGCTGTTCCCCTCCCTGTGTTCAGACGCAGGATAATTTTACATGTTTATGGGGTACAATGTGATGTTTTAATACCCCTGTATATTGTATAATGATTGAGTTTGGGTAGATAGCATATCTATCACTTCAAACATTTATAATTTCTTTGTGGTGATGACATTCAAGATCCTCATTTTTAGCTACCTTGAAAAATATAATACATTTTTATTAACTGTAGTCACCCTAGTATGTAATAGAACACTGGAATATATTCTTCCTCTCCAACTGTAACTTTGTACTCATCTACTCTTACCTCCACCCCTCCCAAGCCTCTGGTAATCACTCTTCTATAATCTCTACTTCTGAGGTCAACTTTTAAAGATTCAGTCTATTAGTGAGATCATGTGGTATTTGTTTTTCTGTGCCTGGCTTATTTCACTTAACATAATGTCCTGCAGGTTCATCCATGTTGCCACAGATGGAAGGTTTTCATTCTTTTTTATGGTTAAACATATTCCATTGTGTATATAGACCACATTTGGTTTACCCTTTCTTCTGTTGAAGAATATTTAGGTTGATTCCATCTCTTGGCTATTGTGACTAGTGCTGCAATAAATAGATCTCTCTTTGACATGCTGACTTTATTTCTTTTGCATATATGCCCAGAAATGGGATTGCTGCATCATATGGTAGTTCTATTTTTAATGTTTGCAGGAAGCCCTATACTATTTTTCCGTAATAGCTATACTAATTTACACTCCCAACAAAAATATGTAACAGTTCTCCTTTCTCTGCATCTGCATCCTTGCCAGCATTTTTGTTTATTTATTTATTTATTTATTTTTATTATACTTCTAGTTCTAGGGTACATGTGCACAATGTGCCGGTTTGTTACATATGTATACCTGTGCCATGTTGATGTGCTGCACTCATTAACTTGTCATTTACATTAGGTATATCTCCTAATGCTATCCCTCCCTCCTCCCCCCACCCCTTGGTAGGTCCTGGTGTGTGATGTTCCCCACCCTGTGTCCATGTGTTCTCATTGTTCAATTCCTACCTGTGAGTGAGAACATGCAGTGTTTGGTTTTCTGTACTTGCAATAGTTTGCTCAGAATGATGGCTTCCAGCTTCATCCTCGTACCTAAGAGGACATGAACTCATCCTATTTTATGACTTCATAGTATTCCATGGTGTATATGTGCCACATTTTCTTAATCCAGTCTATCATTGATGGACATTTGGGTTGGTTGCAAGTCTTTGCTATTGTGAATAGTGCCTCAGTAAACACGTGTGCATGTGCCTTTATAGCAGCATGATTTATAATCCTTTGGGTATATGCACAGTAATGGAATGGCTGGGTCAAATGGTATTTCTAGTTCTAGATCCTTGAGGAATCACCACACCGTCTTCCACAATGGTTAAACTAGTTTATAGTGCCACCAACAGCGTAAAAGCTTTCCTATTTCTCCACATCCTCTCCAGCACCTGTTGTTTCCTGACTTTTTAATGATCACCATTCTA